>NC_068982.1:89429605-89431219 GCF_001194135.2 Octopus bimaculoides | reverse complement strand
GGCACATAAAAGACACCATTTCGAGCGTGGCCGTTTTCGTGCGGGTGACACGTAAAAGCACCCACTACACTCTCTGAGTGGTTGGCGTTAGGAAGGGCATCCAGCTGTAGAAACTTTGCCAAATTAGATTGGAGCCTGGTGTTGCCATCCGGTTTCACCAGTCCTCAGTCAAATCGTCCAACCCATGCTAGCATGGAAAGCGGACGTTAAACGATGATGATGATGATGACGATGATAAACATGCACACAGTTTCAGTATGCAAATTAGGGATTCCTTCATAGATTAACTGTTGCATTTGTTGAGTATATAAACAGTTTGGCTGTTTGTTTCTCTGGAGACTGTCAGAATGTTGTGGATACCTCTGATGAGAACCCAATAAGGTTCAAAAGTCAATGAAGGTTGTTTATCATCTCTTTCTGTCTGCAGAGAAATAGCTAAAATTTGCCCTGTTTATGATTATACCATATGTTACATAAATATATATATATTGTTTTACTTGTTTCAGTCATTTGACTGCTACTATGCTGGAGCACCGCCTTTAGTC
The DNA here is from genome assembly GCF_001194135.2 of Octopus bimaculoides. NCBI lineage: Eukaryota > Metazoa > Mollusca > Cephalopoda > Octopoda > Octopodidae > Octopus > Octopus bimaculoides. The sequence continues at coordinate 89,430,674 of NC_068982.1, read as the reverse complement.
GAACGAATCAACCCCAGAACTGATTCTTTGTAAGCCTAGTATTTATTCTATCAGTTTCTTTTGCTGAACTGCTAAATCACACTGGGGGACAAACACAGACAATGGTGGGGGGATAAACACAGACAATGGTGGGGGGACAAACACAGACACATAAACATATACATATATACGACAGGCTTCTTTCAGTTTCCGTCTACCAAATCCACTCACAGGGCTTTGGTCAGCCCGAGGCTATGGTAGAAGACACTTGTCTTAGGTGCCACTCAGTGGGACTGAACACGGAACCATGTAGTTGAGAAGCAATCTACTTGCCATGCAGTCACTCCTGCACCTATATATGTATATATGTATGTATATATGTATAAATATATATAGAATTTAGAATTATGAATTAGAAAAATATTTTTAAAAGTCTCAATGTTGTCAGCATTGAAACTTTTAAAGCTGTTTTTCTAATTCATAATTTTTCTTTTTTTACTTCAGTCATTTGACTGCGGCCATGCTGGAGCACCGCCTTTAGTCAAGCTAATCGACCCCAGGACTTATTCTTTGTAAGCCTAGTATTTATTCTATCGGTCTCTTTTGCCGAACCGCTAAGTTATGGGGACGTAAACATACCAGCATCAGTTGTCAAACGATGCTGGCAGGACAAACACAAACACACACATATATATACATATACATATATACGACGGGCTTCTTTCAGTTTCCGTTTACCAAATCCACTCACAAGGCTTTGGTGAGCCCGAGGCTATAATAGAAGACACTTGCCCAAGGTGCCATGCAGTGGGACTGAACCTGGAACCATGTGTTTGGTAAGCAAGCTACTTACCACACAGCCACTCCTGCACCTATCCACAGCCACTCCTGCGCCTTCTAAATTTTTACCATTGACAATGAAAAAATATTGTTGAAACTAGTTTGGTATATATGTAAATAAATTTGTTTTAAAGAATTACAAGTTTTTCAAATTTAGGTGCATTTTCAACAACAAATTTGTCTATATTTTCTCCTGCATGAAAATACAACCCCTCTTTTGCTATATATATATATATATATATATATATAT
>NC_068982.1:89422198-89426820 GCF_001194135.2 Octopus bimaculoides | reverse complement strand
ATATATATATATATATATATATACATCATCATTATCATCATCATCATCGTTTAACGTCCGCCTTCCATGCTAGCATGGGTTGGATGATTTGACTGAGGACTGGTGAAACCGGATGGCAACACCAGGCTCCAATCTAATTTGGCAGAGTGTCTACAGCTGGATGCCCTTCCTAACGCCAACCACTCAGAGAGTGTAGTGGGTGCTTTTACGTGTCACCCGCACGAAGGCCAGTCAGGCGGTACTGGCAATGGCCACGCTCAAAATGGTGCAATTTATGTGCCACCCGCACAAAAGCCAGTCGAGGGGCACTGGCAACAATCTTGCTCGAAAATCCCACGAAGGCCAGCCAGGCGGCACTGGCAATGGCCACGCCCAAAATGGTGCATTTCATGTGTCACCCGCACATGAGCCAGTCCAGGGGCACCGGCAACGATCTCGCTCGAGAATCCTGTATAAAAATATATATATATATATATGTATATGTGTGTGTGTGTGTGTATGTATGTATATATGAATATATACACACACACACACATATATATATATTTATACATACACATATATATGTTGTATCTATGTATATATATGTATAAATATATATTCATACACACACACACACACATATATATATATATTAAATGAACGATAATGTTTTCAACTGAGACATTACAACTATATCTGTTCAAGTGCTTCAATTCTGTGTATGCACATACATTTACTCAATTACTGACATTTGTCAACGATTTCTCCCGCTATTTTGATCCACCATTTTTTATAAATGACAGGACTGTATGTATTTCTGGTGACATGGGTATGCTAATATTACAATGATACTCTAGTAGTGAGTTCATTTACATCTTGTGCAAAGTCTTTACATATCTCAAGAGCAACAACATGGCTTTTAAACTATTGATGAATGCAAATAAAGCACACACAGTTCTCATAGTCTGGTTCCATGGAAACCGTGCAGGTGGTCATTGATGAATTTTCCAGTCAAACAATCATACCAACAAATTCACTTCTTATAATTTTTTTATCATCATCATCATCATCATCATTATTATGTTGGTATCCCTGAAAGATTTCATTTTATAGAAAAAAATATTCATTCATAGACGCAGGAGTAGCTCTGTTGTAAGTAGCTTGTTTACCAACCACATGGTTCCGGGTTCAGTCCCACGGCGTGGCACCTTGGGCAAATGTCTTCTACTATAACCTCGGGCTGACCAAAGCCTTGTGAGTGGATTTGATAGACAAAAACTGAAAGAAGCCCGTCGTATATATGTATATATATATATATATATATATATATATATATATATATATATATATATATATATATATATATATATATATGTGTGTGTGTGTTTGTGTGTCTGTGTTTGTCCCCCCACCATTGCTTGACAACCGATGCTGGTTTGTTTGCGTCCCTGTAACCTAGCGGTTCGGCAAAAAAAGACCGATAGAATAAGTACTAGGCTCACAAAGAATAAGTCCTGGGGTCGATTTTCTCGACTAAAGGCGGTGCTCCAGCATGGCCGCAGTCAAATGACTGAAACAAGTAAAAGAGTAAAGAGTATTCCACAAATATAATATCACTGTTGTAATCTACATCAAAGCATATGAGGAAATAAAAGTAGGGTTTGTGAAATATCACCCCCTACATCAATTTGCTTTTCACATCATATTACAATATAATCATAATCTATACCATCTGAAATGAATTTGCAGGAATTTTCAGCGAAAAAACATCCATTTTTCGGAAACTTATGAGGAAACAAATTTGGGGTTGGGGGAGGGGGCACATTTTGGTAGTTGCATGACATAGCGGTTTCAAGGGTTAGAGTAGTAAATGAGTTTAACGAGAGAAGAGACCATCTCAGATATACACTGAGAGAGAGAGAGTCATTATTATGGTAAGTGTTTTGATACATCTCTTCTTTGAATAGGAAGCTAGTCCACCACAGCATGTAACTTGCCCATAAAACCTGTTATTAAATGTTCAACAAATTAAAGACGGTGAGCTGGCATAACTCTCTCTATCTCTCCTTGCTTTTAAAATCAAAATTATTTATATTCATATACCTCAACAATATCGAGACTAATCAATAATGTTGATACGCCTACTTGTTGTTTTTGTACATACGTACCTGTGGTATATGTCACACTTACTTCAAAGGAAGAAGTGAGTGGCAAAGCGAGAGAAAGGAGGACAGAGAGAGAGTGAGAGACACAGTGAGTGGTGATGGCGTTCGTTTTGTGTTTTTAAATGTTTATTACATCGCAGGAAAAGTAGATACATAGAAAGAAAAGTTGATACATACATACATTGTTAAATTAAAAACGGGAGAGAAAACGGACACAAAGGAAGTGAGAGAGAAAGTGAGTGAGACGATAGATACATAGATCTAAAGAAAAGTTGGTATATAGATAAATAGACACATTGTTAAATAACTACAGCAAATATTGGATGTCACTTTTACTTTTCATTACCGCACGAGGATAAAATTAACTCACAAGTGGCTGACATGCATACCATTAATGTAGTTCTCGGGGAGAACCAGCTACTTACAGAATATGACAAAGCTGGCCTCTTTCAATTACAACTACAACTCATTTCAACCAGTTGAGTGGACTGGATCAAGATTAACCTTCAAGTGGTTGGAAAAAAGCAAAAAAAGATCCTATATAGGGGCAGGAAAATCTTTTTTGTTGTTTGGGTCACTATGGGTGTTAATCCAGTCCTAACAGCAGCATTTGTGGGTGTCACAGATCTGGAGGCCGAGCCCCCAGATAAACACCAACGCGCAGGTTGTTATCAAATTGAGCATGAGTCAAGAGTGAATACACACTGGAATAGTAATTATTTCATCTTAGTTTTTACTGTTTATACTAAATACAACATTTTTGCCTTACGACATGGAATATTTCATTTTCTTTCACTCTTTTTTAAAAAATTGGCACTCCTTCGGTTACAAGGACAAGGTTCCTGTTTATCTGATCAATGGAACAGTCTGCTCATAAAATTAACGCACAAGTGGCTGAGTACTTCAGAGACATACAATCCATTAGGGAGATTTGGTCTCACACAGAATGTGACAAGGCTGGCTCTTTTGAATTACAACTACAACTCATTTTTGCCAGCTGAGTGGACTGCAGCAAGGTGAAGTAGAGTACCTTGCTCAAGAACCCAGCGCACCACAGGGGATCATACTCATGACTTTACGATCATGGGTCGAATACCCCTAACCACTGAGTCACACACCTTCACTCTCTTAACCATAGAGAAAAGGAGTGACGTGATAGAGACAGGGACAAGAAAGCTTCAGTCATTTACAATGACAATTAGACTGAAGTACAATCATCTTTTCTAGCTTCTTTACTTTTAACAATGAAGAAGAGGGAAGACATTTAGTAATGAATAGAGGGAAAGTCTTTCAGGTGTTTACGTTTTTATCATGGGAGTTCTAGAATGATCGAGTGTTAGTTTTCTCTTCTTTCCCCACCCCTATTACTTATTCACCTTCTTTTATAGTTCTTCATGTCTTTTATTAGTGGGGAAAGACCAGGGTTTTTTTTTTCAGGTACGTTTAACGTTTTCTCTACAAACTACAAGCCCCCTCCCTCTTTTTGTTTTTATTTTTTCATACAAAGACTAATGCAAATTTCGAACAGGATATAGCTGTGAAAAGAGCCCAGAAAAATGGGTAACACCCCCTACAAAATGGGTGGGGGAGAAAAGTTGCCAACAGGTGGCTATTCGAAATTCAACTCTATACTTTAAGAGTGCATTCTACTATAGCCTCGGGCCGACCAAAGCCTCATGAGTAAATTTGGTTGACAGAAAGTGAAAGAAGCCTGTCATTTATGTGTGTGTGTGTGTTTCTTTATTATAGTTTTATTAAAGTTAGTGTTTGATCCTGCCTATAATTTGATTAATTGATTGATTGAATGTGGTTATTAAGCTTTCACGTTTATATTATACTATGGAAGACAGTAGGGAATGTAATTTTTGTATGACTTAATGGATTGGTCGCTGTTTAGTTACGTATTTTGGAATTGGTTGAAATTTACTTATTGAATTTATTTACCAGTACAGTTGTACATAGGGTAAATATCTTTGAAAGTTGTGGTTTCTTTGGTATGTTTCTTCCCAAACAACACTTGTTTTGGTGCTGTTGACACTGCTGGATTCAATGGTACTGCCCAGATGTCGAAACCGTAATAATATCAGTTGGGTAGCTGATGATGGAGGTATGTTGGATTGTTGGTATGGCTGTTTTTGTATATGTGGAACACATCCTTTTGATATATTTATATATATATACATATATATATATATATATATATTATTATTATTAAAAAATATGGCAAAAAATCATATATTAATTAATATCGATTAATTACCAGGAAGCTAGCACATTTAAAGAATCAAAGAGATTCAGAAACAGTATCTGCAATCTCAGGGGATTAAAGTGCATTTTTATATATGACGTTGACCACTAACGTGGACATTCAATGTGCTAGAAATAGATCACATCTTGTGTCTAAAAAGACCTAAATTGTTCTCAACATGAAATATAGCGTGATACCAAAACGTAAAATCACCGAAAAGGAACATT
>NC_068982.1:89416272-89420996 GCF_001194135.2 Octopus bimaculoides | reverse complement strand
GCGCTGAAAGTGTAGCTGCTAGAATAAGAATAGCCTGGGCAAAGTTCAGAGACCTCTTACCTCTGCTGGTGACAAAGGGTCTCTCTCTCAGAGTAAAAGGCAGACTGTATGACACATGTGTACGAACAGCCATGCTTCATGGCAGTGAAACATGGGCCGTGATTGCTGAGGACATGCGTAGGCTCGCAAGGAACGAAGCCAGTATGCTCCAATGGATGTGTAATGTCAATGTGCATACTAGACAGAGTGTAAGTACCTTGAGAGACCTTTGGAAATATGCTGTGCGTGAGAAGACCCGGCAAGCCAGGGGTGTAACCAGCCCACTTATGCGTACCTTCCTTCATTGGACACTAAACTCTGCTTGCAAAGACCTGTTGAGGCACGTGAAATCGAAATATAACTAAATTCAATGACTGGCACCCATGCCAACGTCATCTCCTTCATTGGACATGAAACTCGGCTTGCGAAGACCTGTTGGGGCAAGCAAAAGCGAAATCATGATGGCACCTGTGCCCAGCGTCGCCTTCCTGGCACTTGTACCGGTGGCACGTGTAAAGACATTTGAGCGAGATCGTTACCAGTGCCACTGGACTGGCTCTTGTGCAGATGGCACGTAAAATACACCATTTTGAGTGTGGCCGTTGCCAGTACCGCCTGACTGGCCTTCGTGCCGGTGGCAAGTAAAAGCACCCACTACACTCTCTGAGTGGTTGGCGTTAGGAAGGGCATCCAGCTGTAGAAACTCTGCCAAATCAGATTGGAGCCTGGTGTAGCCATCTGGTTCACCAGTCCTCAGTCAAATCGTCCAACCCATGTTAGCATGGAAAGCGGACGTTAAATGATGATGATGATATATATATATATATATATATATATATTTATTTATATAGTTTTAGAGAAAAGAACCAAGGTTCATGAACTCTGCAATATACCTATTTTTCTAACTAGTTTTGTATTGTTATAAATACTAGAACTCCATAAACCAAAATCTGCTAGTGAACAGAGACCACCAGAGATGGCCACAAGCAGACAGCCACTAGAGACTAACAGCCAGAGGGAGAAAGAAAACAATGAGCCACTATGATACATGTAACTTTCACTAGCTCACTTTCTCTTCTCTACATTACCCTATCTCTATCTGTGGTTTACATAAGCACACCTATACAAGAAAAATCTACGATATCTCTCTTTACCTTGCATGTTTTACGACTTAGATGATGCATACCAACACGTCGTGGTTTGGCTGTATACAAAGTAATGGTAAACACACGTAAACACACCACCATCGGTTGTCAAGCGATGTTGGGGGGGGGGGGCAAATACAGACACACAGACATATACACACACATACGCATATATATACATATATATGATGGGCTTCTTTCAGTTTCTGTCTACCAAATCCACTCACAAGGCTTTGGTCGGCCCGAGGCTATAGTAGAAGACACTTGCCCAAGGGGCAGTGGGAATGAACCCGAAACCATGTGGTTGTTAAGCAAGAGGATCTTTTTTAAAACGGGGGCCACATTTTTCATTAACCAAGCACTTTGAAACTTGGAACACTGGTAGAATGTGTCATATAAAACATCTTTTTCTCTTAGTCTTCTTTTAAAAAAAAGAAATCCATAAGTTATTCCATGTGAAAGTTGTCGTATTTCTGTAATTTCAACCAATCACTGACGTCCATTCAGCCGATATACATTAAGTGCCGACTACATAAACAAACGATTCTGAAACAATTAACCCTAACCCTATGGTTAGGGTTAGGGTTAAAGCAAATAAAACGAAGGTATGGAGATTAAATACGCTTTACATCGCTTAATCAGCCAAAGGAGTAAATATAAACAACTGAATACTTGTCAGTGATTGTTTGAAATTATCGAAATAAGACAATTTTTTACATGAAATAAATTCGAATACAAAAATATTTTTCTGTTCTATAACACAAAATAGATAAGTATACGAAGTTTGAAAGTCTTTCCGTACCAAAAACACTACATAAAACATTAATAAAAAATGTGGCCTCCGTTTTAAAATAGATCCAAGCAAGCTACTTACTACACAGCCACTCCTGCGCCTATTGTTACATTTAAGAAAAAATGGGATAGAATTTTTGAATAGCAGTCCTTCAAACAACCATATCTTATTAGAAAGGAAAAGAGTGGGAAAGTTCCGTTTTTTTTAAAAGTATCTCTCTTGGAAACAACAGAAATTATAATTTTGAAAACTTTGTTACAATAAATTTCAGTTTTTTCACATTTGTCTCATTTCCGTATCCTTTTCCATGATTCCGAGATGGGGTGGGAGGGTCCTCCCTTCTTCCGAACCCAAATAAGGGAGTTGCAGCATATTAGGAGGTCAGGGTACTTGATTCAACGCAAAAAATCCGAGTTTTTTTTTCTTAGTGAAAATCGTGTGGATCTTAATATAAAAATTTACCAAATCTTTTCTACTGGCGAGAACTAGTTGATTACATCAATTCCAGCACTAAACTGGTACTTATTTTATTACCTTCGAAACGACGAAGTGCAAAGTTGACCTTGGTGACATTTGAACTGAGAATGTAAACAGTAACAAGCTGTAAAATAAAACTTGAGATTTTTCTAATAGAGATAGATTATCATATATCACCGTTTCAAGTTAAATAGTGAAAATAATCGAAGTTTTTAGCAGAAGCGAGGTTTCGTGGAAACTTATATATATATATATATATATATAAATCATATCTTGTGACATATCCTGTCACATGCAAATCAGCAGACAGTCTTAGCTCACTTGATAGTCATAGCGCTTCAGTAATAAACAACGTCAAACAATGGCAAGCACAAGGTGAGATGATGTATTCAATTATTACACTTTGATGATTCTAAATTAATTAACAGTCTAAAACAAATAAGATTTTTCCGCTAAAGTTATTATTGCGGAGTAATTACCAAATAAATACATGAATACTCTCCCATTATATGATTTATATTTCCATAGAAAATCGTGATGGTTCGTTTCAACAGGGCAGAAATGTACGATAAAAAAATTTGCCGGCTTTAGGTTTTCGTATTTTTTCTATGTTAACATAAATACACATTAATATAACTTAAATTTATATCCTCATAACTATCAATAATTTAAGGATCGTTAATTATCATTTAGAATTACATTGTTTATAATGTATGATGTTAATTATTTCATACGTGTTTAATTGATTTATTATTTTTTTATCATTATTGTGTGTACACTCATATTTTCTTTCTATCACGTCCCCACCTAAATAGCGTATATGAAACAATTTAACTCAAATATATACATATAAGTTTTGTTAGTTTGTCATCTGTTTGTCATATTTGCAAGGCAATTTATTCGCTCTACACACTTACCGGCATATCAATATTGAGATATCTTATGCGTAGATTGAATTAGAATAACTTTTTTCTTTTTATTGTCTAGTTATTTACTGACTTGAAAACTTATCGTTTTTTCTTTCTTTCGAAAGACAAACGGAAAATAATAAAATAGGGAATTTTGGAGGTGAACCTTATATACCATTTTCGTTTTTCTTCTCCAAAATTCCACATTTTATTATTTTCCCTCTGCTTGACAACCGCATATGCAAAGCATGAAGAAAATACGAACTTTGAAGTAAAGAATAATTTTAGAGTAAGCATGGTAAAGTTTGGGGCGGATTCCATCCGATGAGAAAAAAATTGAAGTAAATATCTCGCATTGCTGTACAGAGTTCAAAAAGATATATAAGACTGTAATGACTGAAACGTCACAGATTAACGGTCACACTGCGAAATTCAGGATAGGCAAACTTATTGTAGGGTAATGTTAGGGACTCAGTAAATAATTATAGGGGCAAAGGTAATGAATACGCACACCCGATGTTTCGAGTTAGGGTCTTTGTTACGCCGAAAACGAGTGGTGTGCGTATTCTTTACTTTCGCCAATTACACTGGTCAATAAAATGAAACTTTTTTTAATCATCAGAGTTTGTTGATTGACTTTTCTGGGTTAATTTTCGATGCTGATTACGAATCTGAAGTCCGATTTCCTCTATCAGGTTACATTTTCATGTTAATGATACCTGCTGTTTTAACTTATAGGATACGTAAAGCATGTCTATATAAAGTATAATGAATACAATATATGATAATTTCATGGCTTTTTATTGTACAAAATTAAAATTATTGTGTACAAATAAGTTAGAATACACTCGAATGCATAACAACTTAAAATCTTTGGGATTTGAACTTTCTATGTTTTGTCTCAGGTTCATCCAACAGTAGTCAGCTAACATTCCTGCATTCCAAAATCCTTGATATCGTTGTTCCATCGATGCAATATCTTGATGAAAGCGTTCCCCTTGCTCATCAGACACTGCTCCAAGGTTCTCTGCAAAAGCGTCCATATGTGAATCAAGGAAATGGACTTTTAGTGACATCCGACAGCCCATTGCAGCGTAGGAGTCTAGAAGACATTTCACTCCATTTATAAATTCTAGAGATCTCTTGTTGCCCAAGAAATTTTCACGGAGCCATTTGAATGATTCCCAGGCTTTAAACTCAATCTCATCCAGTGCTGTGAGGAAGTGGTTGTCCTTCAAGAGTTCTTTTATCTGCATACCTATGAATACGCCCTCCTTCAGTTTTGCCTTGGTGATTTTTGGAAATTTGGCCTTCACATATTCAAAACCTTTTGAGCTTTTCTGGGCAAGTGTATTCACAAAT
>NC_068982.1:89413348-89416262 GCF_001194135.2 Octopus bimaculoides | reverse complement strand
TTCACATATTCAAAACCTTTTGAGCTTTTCTGGGCAAGTGTATTCACAAATTGTTTCATGAGGCCAAGCTTTATGTGAAGAGGGGGAAGAAGAACATTTTCTGGGTCTGAAAGTGGCTTACTCTGGACGCTAGAAACTCCCGGCTCATGATTTTCGCAAAGGCCATTCTGACTGCACATAGTGATTGTTAGTTGCGCGACTATCCCATAGGCATAAAAAGCAACAATATTTCATGAACCCAGATTGCATTCCCATCAACATTCCACTCACCTTCAAGTCTCCACAGATTTTCCAGCTGTAGTTTGTATACTTTATGGCATTGAGGAGTACTTGCATGTTTTCATAACACTCCTTCATGTGCACTGAATGTCCTATAGGAATGGGTGGTTTCTTATTGCTGTTGTGTAGTAGTACTGCCTTGAATATGCTCTTGGAACAAACAGCGAAATAACTCATCAGTGTTATTACTGAAACAAAGTGGTCCATCAACAGAGAAGCATGAAGTCAGATCCCTATTTCTCTTCCTGAAATGAGTAATACAAACATCTTTCTTAAGCAGACACTTTTCTTGTAGGCGAGATGCTAATAGTTCAGCTTTATCCTTCAACAATGACAAGTCTCTGACTAAATCATTTAACTCTCCTTGAGAAGATTTCTGTGGTACGTCTTCATTTTCAATCGTGAAATCTGCATCCACTTCAGTGTCTTCCACAGCAGTAGTATTTTCTTCAGGAAATACATCTTCGTCAGACATTTGAAGGCCATTTTCTGGTGGTATTGGAATAGGAAGATCATCATCGTTGTGTGGTACTGGTCTTCTTGCTGATTCCAAGTTGGGATACACAATCTTATGCTTGGTCTTTACAGTAAACCCACATACATACATTAATCTCTCCATATCATAGGTATTGCAAACGGCATTGCTTTCTTCCTCTTATTTAGCCAATCCTTTAGTCCATTTGAACAAGCTGAGCAGATGATGTGCGGGGCCCAACTCTTATCTTGATCCCCGAGAGAGCAGCCAAAGTATAACTGGTAGACCTTGATTTCAATTGTGATGACACGTTGCTGAGCTTTGGTGGTAAATGAACCACAGACATGACAAAATATATCAGGACAGTTCTTGCAATGCCTTGACATCCTGAGTAGAATTTGATGATGAGTTGGCATCTTAAACAGAAAGTAAAATTTTTGAAAAGAAAAGATTATGAAAACATAAAAGTACAGAAAAACTGTGCCTGATAGAAGGAAACTGATTACATTTTTGAAATCCACAGACAAAACTACATATAAAACACCATATAATATCCCTGATGAAAATTGGCTGTTGACCAGTGTTATAGGACTGTATATGACATAAAAAATAGTCTCTCTCTTTCTCTCTCTCTCTCTCTCATTGTCGACCAATTTCGGAGAAATTATATGAAAAGTGACAGTGTTTGTTCAGCAGTTTCCGTAAACGTTTTATAGTTCTTTAATTTTCTTCAGCTGATTCGCTTATGTTTATGTATTTTTTTTTTGTGTATGTATGTATACAAATGTACGTGTTCTCATACACACACACATCTTTTATATAAATGGTAATTTCTGTTACCATCTTGTTAACTATACCAGCAAACCTATCTTCACAAAACTTTGTATACATGTTAGACTATCATCCAGTTCAATTATAGGCTAATTAGATTTCAATAAAAAATCGATAATGCACCCTCACCCCTTATGGGGGTTGGGCTATTATATGATAAAATAAGGGTGCAATGAGTGTTAGGTTGTGGGAAATGTGGTGGCATAATGAAGGTGGCTAATATCAAGGAAGGGGAAGAGACTGGAAATGTGAGAGAGAGAACGAAAGACAGGGACAGAATGGGAAAGAGAGAATGTGTTTACTGAAGGGAACTGCAAATTTCAATACTTTGTTCTTTAATTTTTACCTATCACTTTATGCATATGCTTTAATGAATTAACTATTGTATGCTCAGTCAAAATTTTTACAATATGTCCAACAGATATAAAACTAACAAGTGAAAGGTTTTTATATGTTTTCAAATCACCTTATTAAGATTTATTTAAAACTTAATCAACGTACTAAAACAATCAAACTGTTGATAATGTCTTTCATTTTCTTCCATAGATTAATATCCCATCCTTGTCGGACAATTTTTATGATAGAATGTCTTATATAAATTTTTGTTTATTCCATGTCAGACTTTTCCTTCCCTGACAAGCCTCTCCATCAAGACCGATTTGTGCTATTTCTCGCAAAAAAATTTCCATGACAATCTCTTCCCTGTCTAAACATGTTTGTTCGATCATCTCACATGACTTTATTCATTAAAACTTATTAAAACTTCAGAAGTTCTTACAATTTATGCAGAAATTGTCAGCTTCTAATTCCTGTTTTCTGATTAGGTAAAATTGATTAAACTTTAAACCCCAGTAACATTTTACTGCAATTTTTCTGGAGCAAATAAATAACAAAATCACATTTAACATGGGGAAATGATTTCAATATTACAAATTTGAAAATTTTGACGCAATTTTAAAATTTCCCATTGTGACAGCAACAGGGAAGACTCTCAATATTTGATAATAATCTACCATCAATCAATTTTTTCATAGTCCCACATCATTAATCCTCTCACCCTTCCAACCATCCACCAATTCAACTTTGATATTACCTTACCATTACAGTCAATCAATTTTGATTCAACTGTATTACTTGTTAGTATTTGTAAATCTATTTGTAATTTGAACAGGACATGAAACAGTGTAACGGGAACTGGAAATAACCCCCACTTTTGCAGGTATTACCAGGTAATTCAGATTGTGTGTGTGTGTGTGTGTGTATGTATGTATGTATGTATGTATGTATGTATATATATATATATATATATATATATATATATATATATAT
>NC_068982.1:89388871-89413181 GCF_001194135.2 Octopus bimaculoides | reverse complement strand
TCATGTATTTGGCGAACATATTCTATCACTTCACATATACTGTCTCCGAGACATTGCCCAAATGAAAATGTAAAAAAAAAACGGGGGGAGGGGGACGTGGCATATGAGTTAATCTTTATCATTTGTTGGCTGTTATTTCTAAGAAGCACAACGACCTTTGAGACTGGTTAGTATGGTGGGCGTTACCAGAAAGATAAGTGCAAACAGTAGAAGTAATGTGAGCACTTTTTTTTTCCTGATTGTTTTGAGAAACGGCACTAGTGCTGAAACTAATAATACTTGTGTTTGTATATGCTTTTTCTTTTTGTATGTGAGCAACACTTTAGCATTTGAAGCTCTTGAATTTGTTCCACTTATAAGATTTACCCTCTGCATCATTCGCCACAAGCTGGAGTCATTATGTTTATCTTTTGTATGTCTCATAATGCTTAATGAAAAAATTTTCTAAATTATTCAGCTGCATTTCTCCTTTCTTTTTACAACAGCATTTCTATTTAGCTGTCTTTTGTTTCTTGAAAGATCATTCTTCCTACTTAATGTTTTAATATTCATAAATTGCAACGTTTATAAGAGATTTCTTCATTATCACTGAAATATAAATTTGATTTAATTTTTTTTCACTCTAAGAACAATAAAGATCTTTCCAAATTTTCAAATAGTCTCCACTTATTTGCTGGAGTTGTTCTGTTTTTTTAAATATTTTTTTATTCCTTTCTTTTATTTATTTATTCAGATTGTCTTATAATGTTTTATTGTTCATAAATTCATGATTTACTTGGCATCAAACCGTCATAACAAATTTTGATGCTACTTTAGCACGAAGTCTACCACAATGTCATTGGTATGCAATGAAATGACCTGATCTGGGTTAGGATTCAGGCCACTGAAATTACAGATTGAAAATGCAGAAGTCCATGTTTAGACAAGAAATGCTGCTCTTCATGAACTTCTGTAGTGATTCATACGGGCGTAATTTTTTGAAGTGATAAATATAATCTAATTTTCTTGTTATGGAATTTTTATTTACTTCTGATTATCAACTTTCGTTGGATAACTTTTTCAACTAACAGCTTGGGTGCTCTTTCTCTCTCTCCTATGTATGTATGTATAGTAGGAATGTTCAGCAATTGCTCGATGTTGCCCATGTGATCAACAAAATCAGACCAGTCATGACTTCGTGTTGCATAAGCTCCAGCAACGATCTCTTTTAAGCCTATCAGTCGATATAAAATTTGACACACCATGACTACTAGACAGAGAGCATTGACAGACACTAGGAGTTGGCCGACAGAGATGACAGGCAGTTGCTGAACACCACAAAGGCAATGAACAGTGGGAGGAGGAACATTAGAAATCAGTAGCTAGCAAGTAATTAACTCTTTTTCTGTTGCTAATGTAGCGGGAGGTAGATAGTTGAATGATCTCCCTTGCATAAAGGATTTTTGAGTAACCTCCCTTTACTAAGTTTCTCTAAGCATGTGTGTTATGAGACATGATTCTTAATTATTTAAGAAGCTTAATGTTTCTCTTGGAAGTTTCGTAGTCGATAAGACTTAGAACCATTCACATCATTGCTATTTCTGAACTTTCTTGCATAGATTACTTCATTCAACTAGATTCAACATATTAATTCTATGTATTACATAAATTGTTGACCCCGCAAATAAACACAAATTGGTGACCAACCGACGTGGATTCCGAATTCTACCCTGGAGAATAATCACCACATAAGCTGATGACCACCCGACAAGAAATATATGCAGAAATATATGTGACCAACTTTAGAAGTTTTTGCAGAAAAAAAAAAAAATCGTCCAGCTACCTAAGTAACGCCAATTTTCAATCAATTGTTATGTCACTATGTTAAAAGTCTTAAATATTTTTTAACATTTATGTTTATTCTCGGGGTCACCAATTCATAGAATTAATATGTTGAATGTAGTTGAAGTAATCTATGCAAGAAAGTTCAGAAATAGGAAATATAGAAATAACAGCTAAGTGGTGGCTTTCAGTCATGTGGCGTAGAGAAATAGATGGACATAGCAATGACGTGAATGGCTCTAAGTCTAATTGACTAAAAAGTGAAGAGCAGAGAAAGCAAGCTGTTAATGGAACGCTAGATATTCTAACAACTTCCAAGAGAAATGCTAAGCTTGAATAATTATCACTTCTCAGGATACACATGCTTAAGGAAACGTAGTAAAGGGAGATTACTCTATTAACATTCTTGCAAGGGGGATCATTCAACTATCTAGCTATCGCTACACTCACTGCACAGGACAACAAAACTCAACATTTTGTCATTCGTAAAAACATTTTTTTCTCTTATGAAAAGAATAAAATTTTGTTAATCAAAGAACTAAAGACTCGTGTTCTTTTTTCATATATATATATCCCCGTAATAAATGACATAAAAATTGGCTTAATAATACCTGACATGGTAAATTGCTTTAATACATACCGTTATGTGTTAGTCGCTTAATGAATTTTTAAATTGACGATAAACTATAATCGTGCTATTCAGAAAAACTTCTGCCAAAGAGAACAAAGATGGGCGAGTGAACCTATCTATTAATATACTATAACTTCAGCTTGGCAGGTAAACTTTTCTTCACCCAGCTACATATTCGTGTAATATATGGATTTATATTGTATAATTTTCTTTTGGCTCTTAATTCTTTCATGGAATCTTAGGTGTGCATGGACCTCCCCAGGTCTAACTACTACAGGTTTCTTTATGAATGATAGACATATAAATATAAAAAATTGACTTCAATAAAAGACTAACTTTATTGATCACACCTGAAAGGATGAAAAATGAAGTTGACCGTGATGTGATTTGAACTTGGGATGCAGAGAATTGGAACAATTATTGCAAATCAATCAGTCTGATCCTCTAATGACAATATCAGTTCACCATCTACATTATACAGTAGTTTAGTTGTTTAATATATTTAGGTAATTTGTATAAATCATATTTTTTTTACATTTTCTTTAGTTGTATATTATTGTGTGTGTATATTACACACACATCTTATTTTCCCCCTATTCTTGGACAGGTGGGGTGCTAGTGAAGGTAGAGTCCTGGTGCACCTTCTTCATATGGTTGTCAGAAGCTGCTGTCATTAGGCTTTCTGGCTAGAATCTCAAGCACAACCAAATGGAGAGAGACTGGATGTTTATCCAACCATCTCATTCTTGATCTACTCCTAGGTCTCTTGCCGTTTACCTTAGCTTAAGGAATCAGTCTTGCAATTCTTTCTTGTGACATTCTAATCGAATGTCCATAGTACCAGAGCTGTGACCTCACAATGCAAAGAAGTAGTGACTTGACCTGGGAGAGACTCCCTGATCTCTGAAGCTATGCACCCTGTTGAATAAACATTACTCTAGAGCTCGTTCAGAGGAACTACATTTCATCTGCTTGTATTTGGACCATACTTGTTCAGTCATTACTCGACATTCATGACCATGACTGTGGATTGGTATGAAAACTGAAATGAAAATAACAAGTTTGGGTTCTTTTTATCAACCTCTCCACTTTTGAGGATCAAATGCCGGAGTTGTCACATGACTGCCAGTACCTGCAATCTCAGCATTCAATTCAGACTCCTACCTTCTACCAGTTGTGATTACAATCCCAAGATACTTAAACTTCTCCGCTTGTCTCAATGATGTTCCACTAACTTTGGGTTACAACTACTTATGTTTGGTTTTTGTTAAATAATTAATCACAACGTTTGTAAGGCCTTCCCAGACTAGTTGTGTTAAAACTGGTGTTGGATATGAAACCTTTTTAAACTCATGCCAGCATGCAAACCAAAACAAATTGAGACAGATATATGTCAGAAATGTAACCACATGTGGACAGTTGGTAAATTTCCTTTTTCCTTCTCTGGACTTTCTCCTTTCTGTTAAAGAGTCATGCTCAAAATGTTAAAAACTCTCCTTTCAACGTGCATCAAACTAATAATTCTTCTGCACGTCCTCATGTTGGTTTTTTTCTCTCTTTTATTTTGTTTTTTTTTTTCATTTGTTTGTTCATTGAATTGGTTGTGTGTGTGTGTGTGTGTGTGTATATATATATATATATATATATATATATATATATATATATATATATATATATATATATATATATATATATATATAAAGAGAGAGAGATATGTGTGAGAGAGAGAGACTGATTTTCTTGGTAGATAGATGAGATTGTTTGAAAAATTAACAACTTTTAGGCATTTCAACCTTTTGTTATAAACAAAGTGATCTTCCTTGAAATTTCGGCATTTATAGGAAAACAAAGATTTGCTTCTAGGTGAGTTTTCCTCTTAGAATTTACATGAATTTACTTCAAAAAATTGAAATATATATAAAGATTCACTGTTTAATGTCTGATTTCCATGCTGGCATGGGTTGGATGGTTTGACAGGAACTAGCAAGTCAGAAGGCTGCACCAAGCCCTGATGTCTACTTTGGCATAGTTTCTATTGCTGGATGCCCTTCCCCAGGCCAACCACTTTGCAATGTGTACTGGTAGCTTATCTGTTTGTCTCTCCCTGTTACTCTTTCGTGCTCTGTTGTTTGTGCTCTCTTTCCTTCTCTCACTGTTGCTCCCCCCTCTCTCTGTTGCTCTCTCTCTCTCTGACACACACTCAGCTCATTGGCACATGACATTCTGTGGCACTGGTGCTTCGACATGTTTCATCAGCTTGAAATAGCCAGAGAACATTTGAACCTAATCAGAGCTGCTGAGTTTGTTTTTTCTTTCAGCAATCGAATTGTTTGCTAACTGGTGCTAATATCTGTCAATCAGTTGAAAAGAAAAATCAGGGTGACTCTGTGGTAAGAAGCTTCCTTCTCAACCACATTGTTCTGGGTTCCATCCTACTATGCGACACCTTGGGTGTCTTCTGTTACTTCCTTGGGATGACCAAAGACATGTTAGTGGATTTGGTAGATAGAAACTGAAAGAAGTTCATTGTGTGTGTATGTCTCTTGCATTTGTTTGTTCCCCACCACTGCTTGACAACTGGTGTTGGTGTGTTTATGTCTCCTGTAACTTAGCAGTTCAGTAAAAGAGAAGAATAGAATAAGTACCAGGCTTTAAAAAAATAATGTACTAGAATCGATATGTTCTGCTAAAAATTCTTCTAGACAGTGTCACAGCATGGCCACAGTCTAATGACTAATGGTGCACCATGTACAGTGAAGTCTGGAACAAACATTTGCATATTTATTAACATGTTTAGGCAGGTTTGGATGCAAAATATGTTGGCTACTGTTGTGTGTCATAAGAGAATAACTTCTCTCTTATGACCTCAGAGTATTAAACATATTTGGCATTCAGATTACTTTGTCAAATATAATGCTTATTTATTCACATATTTATTATTCATTATCTCACAGCTTCAAGGGGTTTTGAACGTGTGATTGTGTATTTTTCGAATAACATTGCAGGGTACATGTGAGAGGGTAGAATATCTGGGTCGGATATGGCTGGATTAAATGCTAAAGGGTCAAAAGTTCTTCCAGCACTACAACAGTGAGTACAATGAAGTATAGTCATTGCAGTAGTTGAGGTCATAATAAGACTAAAGCAGACTTAGAGTTGTCTTCTGTGCTTGCCTAAAGAATTAAAATAATAGTTTATGAATTTTTCTGTTGCCACATCATTATTTATTTGTTTGCTATCTATAATAATAAAGGTCAAAACGAATTTGTGTGTGTCAGTGTGTCACACTTTGACCCCCCCCCTCACTATTCACTGACACTTCCACTGTTCCTTGTGACGGGGTGAGAGTAATAGTAGGCATACATAGAGACGGTACGAGATTGATGGTTGTCATGGTAATGAGGTGATAGTAATAGTATGAGCTGTAGCTGTGATAGAGGCGACAGTGTTGATAGTGGTGGTGGTCAGTCAGGGATGATGGTGATAGTAAGCAATGTGAAAGACAGTGGGACTGCCACATTAAGTTGGCAACATACCATCACTTTATCGTGCTGCTGCTGTATAAATCTCTGAGAGATTTAGAAATGTAATATTTCTGTTCTATATTTAAGAGTTGAGGAATTATGTACATTATTTGCATTATTTACATTTGACGGATATTTGTCCTCATCTTGTTAGTTGTTAACACAATGTTTCAGCTGGTATACCCCTCAGCCTTCATCAAATGTCTTGGGGAAATTCCGAACCTGAGTTCTCATTCCTAAGGTATTTTTCGATATTATTGTTATTCAGGTCATTGCCTGGAATCAAACTCAGAATCTTGGCGTTAGTAGCCAGTGCTCTTAACCACTACGCCATATGCCTGTGGGCTTAGGGCATAGTGGTTAAGAGCAGGCTACTAACCCCAAGATTCTGAGTTTGATTCCAGGCAGTGACCTGAATACTAATAATAATAATAATAATAATAATCACATCAAAAAATACCTTAAGAATGAGAACCTAGTTTCAAAATTTCCCCAAGACACCTGATGAAGGCTGGAGGGTATATCAGCCGAAACATTGTGTTAACAACTAACAAGATGAGGACAAATATCCGTCAAATGTAAATAATGCAAATAATGTGAAATATTTCTATTTTCAAAATCAGTGAATGTATTTCATTTGAAATCTATATGTTTTCATAGACGAATAGGCATTGACAGCTAGCAAGCCATGCTACTCCAGACTGATGATGAGCAATGACTTTGAAACTAGTCTCTTGATGCTGACTTTGCTGGGTGGAGGTGCTTATCTCTCCTTTGAAAACATAAGGACACAGAAAATGTGTCATGGCCAACTGGAAACAGTGTTTCCTAGGGCTAAATAGCAGTAACATTCTTCCCTTTCATTGGACTGCCACATTAAGTTGGCAACATACCATCACTTTATCGTGCTGCTACTGTATAAATCTCTCTGAGTGATTTAGAAATGTAATATTTCAACTGCTAAATTGATTTTGAAATATTAAAAAAAAAAAAAAAAAATCAGAGCTTGCTGTGTTGATTGGGTATATAACTAATCAAAAGAGGGACCAGGTGCCATTGTATTTTAAAACCACCTCTAAGAGGTGCAATAGTTGCATTTTGTTACTGCCAGAACTGTGTTGTCAGAGAAAGTAGTTAACTTCCAAATGGCCCAGTCAACCTAGCTGTAGATAGTAAGTTTTAAATGGCATATTCAGAAGAGGAATTGCAGTGTTCATGACCTTTTCCTGTGGTTTCTAAGATGGGTGAGAAAAGTTATCCTCAGATTGGAGACTTTGTCTGAAAGCTTCTAACTGATGGGACTCTCTTAAGGACATGAGAGAAAGGCGGTGATAAAAAAAACTGGATGAGGTTTTAAGTCTACCACCAAAAAGTTGGAATAGTCCTGCTGATTATGTTTCATTTTTCTTCTTCTAGTTAGTCTACTAAATTCCACCTTGATTCACCCAAGGCTTTTATAAAAAATACTTGCCTTAGTGCTTTGTATTAGAATCTGTCCCAAAGTCATATAATCATGTCTGATCCTTGGGCTGAAAAGATCTGATTTGTTGTAGAGAGAGAGAGAGAGTGCTGTATAAGTGAGTCATGTTTGTACACAGTGCTGTGGTCATACTATTTGTTAATCTGTTTTAGATATCTTTTATAAACATAACCTAAATATTGTCTCTGTAACCTAGTTATGCTGGTACTATTCACAACCATTCACTTAGGAATGTAATGTCTTAGATGGTTTCACTATCAGCTATTGAACTCTATTTTATTTTCTCACTTTTAATATGAAAATTTAAAATCTGTTTGTCCTTTTTTTACTTTTCAGATTAACTCCTGATCTCTTGTCTACAAATGATGTGGCTGATTCACGATTTGATTGTGTTGTACTTGTGACAAACTGCATAGACAATCTTGATGGCAATCCTGGTTTGTTGAAAGAGACCTTGACTGAATACAGCCAAGTAAGTTATAATCTTTCAAATTACTTTTAACTCAAAATAATTTTACCAATCAGCTTTCATCTTATATGTATATAAATAGGGTAAATCATGGCTTTTTCTTATATGTCCATATAACATGTAAATCTTTGTAATTCCTATTAGCAAATGAAAGATGTATAATGGAGAAAAAATACCAAAAAATATCCACTTTTCTGTTTATGTATGCACGTGTGCATGCACACATGCACACAAAGACAGGGTGAGATGTATATATGTGTGTTAATATAGGTGTGCTATGTTACTTTGATATAGTTCTGATTTCATTTAAATTGGTGTAAGTTAGAGAAGGTTCCAAATCTGAAAAATGACACTGTTAGTACCAGTTCCATGCTAAAAAAAATATCTGGTCCATAATGTCATAGTTTGTGATAAATTCGAATTGAAGAGCGTTCTTTCATAGCAAACCAAGCCACTGTAAAGATTGCGACATACTGAACGAAATGCTAATCTTTGACATGTTCAGCTGTTGTTGTGACCAAGCAAATCTTGTGATCAAAAGACATTCCAGCCATGACTATCTCAAACTAATAAAAAATAGATTGAGGCACATGGAAACTTGCTTTGTAGTCTCATCTAATTTTTGTTAGCATAAAAGCAACCTGACATGGGTTTTTTTTCTTAAATTTTTTTTAAAGAATTATATTTTTAATCCAATGTTAATTTTTGTATTTTTGCAGGTTGGGGACCTTAAAGAACTGACGGTTCTTTATTGCAATGCCTTACCATCGAAACGTTTAGTAAGTTGTCATTTTTTTGCTGTTATAATTACTGCTAATTGTAGTTTTGTAATTGGTTTGATTGTTCTAATGTCTATTTACCTGTAATATGTTCTAAAATGTTTACTTTTAGATCTGGAGTCCAACTGGTCCCATTAATAGAGATTATGATGATGTGAGGAGATGGAGTGACGCAGCAGAAAAAGGCATCAAAAAGTAAAATTTTTTATTATTTTGTAGGGCAGGGGAAAAGCAGAATTGGTAGTATCCCATATAATGCTTTGCAGTATTTAGTCATGCCCCTTTATGTTGCAAGTTCAAATTATACCAGGGTCAGTTTTGTGATCAAGCCTTCCAAACTTGATAAGATAAAGACGAATCAAATAATGGTGTTGATCTAATTGACTATATATTATCACCATCAACTCTAGGATATGACAGTGTTGAGACTCATAGGGCCCAGTCACCTGGTTTCCATGGTGTACAAGTGACCAAAATCACAATATTTTCCCTCAATGGACTGCCAGTTCTTTGCATGGTTACTTGTTTACAGCTGAATGGACCAGAATAATGTGAAATGAAGTGTTTTACTTAAGAACACAATTCTTTATCCAGTCCTGGAATTGAAACCATAATCTTGTGATTGTGAGTGCAACATTCTAACCACTTGGCCATATGACTTCACATCGACTGTACTCCTCCTATGAGGGTTGCTGAAAAGTTCCGAGTTCTTTTACAGGGCTTAGAAAAACTGAAGGACTGCTGCAGTAAATGTGCGTATCTGAGAGGGGAATATGTTGAATAAAATCATAATTAACCAATCCTCTTGTATTTTCTTTTACCCAAAGCCAAGAACTTTTCGGCACCCCTCGTATGCAGTTGTAGTGTTGTGTCAATGTAAACGTAATCTGTTGTTTCTGGACAATTTGTTTTCTAAACAATTCTTGTTCTGAGTCAATCGGCTTCCATTATTTGGATTCTCTCAGTACTACTTTAGCTATTAGCATAGTGAAAACAATGCTTCACTGATGAACTTATAATTTAATTTTTATTTTAGGAACAAGGCCAACAGTTTTGAAGGGAGGGGATTAGTGAGTCATATTGTTCCTAGTACTTCTACTTCGATTCTGGATGGATAACAGGCAAAGCTGATTTTGGTAGATTTGAACTTAAAATATATCTTTACTGCAAGATGTTTTTCCTGACAACCTAATGATTTTTCCAGCTTGCACTTTTAATTTCTAATTTAGGCACAAGGCCAGAAATTTGGGGGAAAGGGATTTATTGATCAAACCAATTCCAGTGTTTGAACAAATACCACCGGGTATTTTTTTCTTATCTTGTGGATCAATTACCTTTCCTGACAAGGTCATATTACAATCACGAGAGTTGTCTCCCGTACCTGCTGAAATCATTAAAAATATTAATCCATGACTAATTGATTTTCACTGAATGAAACATTATTCCTTGCTGGATTTCTATTTTTTTAAATGTTCTTTGCATTAACCCTTCAGCATTCAGATTACTCCATCTAATGTAATGCTTATTTATTCAATTTTTTTAAAAATTAAACATGCATTATCTTGTAGCTTATAAATTCTAATTATGTGGTTGCATTTTTAGAATGACATTGTAGGGTAGATGTGAGATGCCACATCTGGTCAGTTTGAACATAAAGCAAGTAGAGTATTTAGGCCGGATATGGCCATTTTAAATGCTAAAGGGTTAAACGTTAACACTAACTTAACTTTTTTTTCCAATGCAGATGATATCTAAAAGTTATTTATCCTCTAAACTATTTTATCTTTTAACTGTTATCACAGCTGGTTGTGCCATTATTTAATCTTTTGAAGTTATTCTTTTGCTAGTTACAGCCTGTTAACCAGCGGTAGCTATATTCGGGTACATTACCATCATTTATTTATTAAGTTATGTAGCTCAGTGGTTAGTGTTGTGCTCACAATCATGAGGTAATGAGTTTGATTCACAGACCGAGCTGTGTGTTGTGTTTTTGAGCTAGACACTTTATTTCACATCAATCCAGTTCAATCAGCTGTAGAAATGAGTTGTGGCATCACTGATCCCAAGCTGTATTGGCTTTTGCCTCTCCCTTGGGATAATGTCAGTGGCATGGAGAGGGGAGACTGGTATGCATGTGTGATTGCTGGTCTTCCATAAACAACCTTGCCTGGACTTGTGCCTTGGAGAGGAATTTTCTAGGTGCAATTTCATGGTCATTCATGACTTAATATGTATATTACAGTTGTTGTGTTTTGAATTACATCTGTCTATTGGAAAGCTTCAGGCACATCTTCATGTAGAGATCTGGAGTGATTTCACATGCTCTGGTCCTTTGAGATGATCCAACCTCAATACTATATTGTCAAACGAGCAGTAATGTAGTTTTACGTTAAATAGTCTGGTGTCCTACTAGCTAGGAAGTGAACCCTATGGTCACTCTACATATAGAAATAGTAGCCAAAGTTCACTTTTATTTTAGCTGTAACCATCCAATGTTTTGTATATCTAGGGTTACAATGTTCAGCGACCCTTTCTTTGGATGGTAGGGAGTAATTTGAAGGAATTTAACTGTTGTTTCTAACAGAACAAATGACTACATAGAGGTCTCCTTATTAACTCCTCTAATATGATTGTAGTGTGTTTTAGAAATCGATTTTGTGTATTAATATTGTATTTGATATATGAATAGACAGGGTGATTATGTATGGAAAGCTTGATCATAAGTATTTGTAATTGGAGCTGATTTGAGACTAGTATATGCTTGTACCTTATTCATCCCTGTGAGCCTTCCAGCTGTATCCTCTTTTATCCTTACACTCACATTCTCACTCCTCTATGATTATCATAATATTAGATGAGCTAATAAGGGTCATTTGTTCTGTTAGAAATAGCAGCCAAATTCCTTCAAATTACTCCCATCTAAAGAAAGCATCACTGGACTTTGTAATCCTAGATATGCAAAACGTTGGATGGTCACAGCTAAAATACATTTGATCAGATGTCAGTTTCTTTAAATTTAGCTTTTAAATCAAATGGGAAGGCAGTGCTCATGACCCTTTCTAGAGCCTTTTTTTTTCTAATGGAAAGATGGGAGGATGATCTATTCAAAGTAGAGGTCTGACACCAGACACTGTTAAAGGTACCCAATGTGCCAGGTAGTATTAATAAGTCAGGCTACAGATTGTCTCCCACCCTTGTTAGTCTTAACAGATACCAGTTCACTGTTCTGGATTGATACTTTCTTCTCTTACAAAGGATGAAAAGCAAAGTGACCATGGCAGGACTTGAACTCAGTGAATAAACAAGGACAAAGAATTATAATGAATATATACAGTGCTTATCAAATTTAAAATATATATTCTATGATTATTTAATGAATTTTAAAAACTTTCTTTCAAGGTCTACAGCACTGAAGTGTAAAAAGCCATTGTTGGTTCCTGTTGTAAAGGGTAGCTTTGAACAATCTCACAGAGTTACCATACTGGGAGCACTCCAAGGATTGTATGTTGTAAGTAGATTGCCTTTGTATTGTTTCTTTGAAAATACCGTTAAGCTGGTTACCAAAAATTAATGACGAAGATTAAAAATCCTTGAATCTTTTGGTTATGTGATATTATTGCTTGTATGCCAACATGGTTATGCAATATTATTGTCTGTATGTATGGTATTCAAAAGATATCAGTAAAATGGTTATGTGATATTATTGGTGCAAGGTAGTAAAAGTAGTAAAATTCGCTTGCTAGGATAAAAACGGGTTGGAAGAGATTCTGTGCTTTACTCCTTTTGAAAAAGAAAAGTAGAATATGTTGGATATCTGCATAAAGAGCAAAATATTGGCAATTGGAAGCAGTTGGAGAGAAGATATATGCACCATGAAGAAGTACTCAGTTTTACCAATGTAGAAATCTTGATAATGTCCTTCAGTGAGAATATAACAATCCAGTCTCCTTCGACAACACCTAAACATAGTCACTACATCTTCCCGAATCTTTGAATAGCATTCAAATAAAATCTTCAAAATTGTTGTACATGCTAAGTCTCTCCTACCAATCCCAAATGACCTTTTCATGGCGATTACATGTAACCTCCTTCAGATTATATCCTAAAAGCTAGGTTTCTTCATTAGGGCTAAAATGTACCCCAGCTCTAACCTGTTTATTGACCATCTAAAAGATATAAGTCCAACCTACATCAGAGTATTGCAGTTTGTTCTTAGCCAAAAGATTTAATCTTCTTGAAATAACTTCCGTCTTATACAGGAAAAGGCACATTGAATAATCCAGTCCTAGATATACTGGAAAAAAAACAACAAAAAACAAACAACCCAGGATAGTCATGGCATTTGATCATAGCTCATATCTCTGCTTAGGTGGTGTTGACTTAATGATCGTGCTGAGATCATGATAGTGTTGATAACATATCAGAGAAATATGTTGACAACTGGCAGTAAATGATAGTCTGCATAGGCTAAAGAATGCATGTTATCAAGCTGTTTGAAAATGTATAAGGGAGTCACCTTACTGCAAAAATAATCAAGGCAAAGATGATGGTTTTAAAGGATGAGTATAGTGTTGATCTATTTTAGCTATCTGAAATAGAGCAACTAAAATTATTTCAATTGGCTTTATTCTCAGACAGTTTCTCATTACTATAATCCTTATTTAACCTTAAGCCAACCTTGACCCGGCTGACCTGTGACCATTTTTTCTTTTCAAACATAGTGTATATAGGATTACATTATCCAATGTGTTCTTTAATTTCTTTTTAAGATAGTACAGAGTCATTTTAGGAGTTTTTGAAGCCCTTTCTGAAAGATTCAGTGACCACAGAAGCGTACTCATTGGCTCTTCAGTTCAGAATGTTAATATTTTTTTTTTTCTATCCTCATACTTTTTCATATCCATGTTGTATCTTATTTCAAACATTGTGCACATATATTATTTAATGTCTTTTTCTTTTATGTCTGAACCAATGTCGTGTGGTTGCTTTTTGTAGCAGATCAGTTGGTCATGTAAAAGCTTCTTCAATGTACAGTTGTTTGCCATAGACACCATTACTACAGCTCACTTCTAATTTAGCCATCTCGTTTTATACATCAAGTAAATTGTTTTTTGTGTTCATTTTCTATCCTTACTGTTCTTAACTAAGTATTATTCAATGTTTTATACCTATTTTTTTTTATTGCCCACAGGGGGCTAAACATAGTGGACAAACAAGGGATTAAGTCAGTTACATCGACCCCAGTGTGTAACTGGTACTTATTTAATCGACCCCGAAAGGATGAAAGGCAAAGTCGACCTTGGCAGAATTTGAACTCAGAACGTAACGGCAGACGAAATACTGCTAAGCATTTCACTCGGTGTGCTAACGATTCTGCCAGCTTGCTGCCCTCAATGTTTTATACCTTATACAACAACATGTAGCTATTGCACAGCAGACGGCTGTTGCACCATGTTCAGCTGTCATACATCCTTTATGGAACGAGAAATTGCCATTACTAACAAGTTATTTTCAAACCTATATTACACTATAATTACTTCTTGACTGTAAATATTTGAGATATCTTGGTTAAAATTCCACCCTATTCTCCAGAAACACTGATGTTGATAACAACATTGAAGCAGTTGTTTCATCTATGTCAGCTCTGATCAAGTACATATTTCATCAAAAGGAGTTTCAGCTTTGACTATTGCATATTATTTTGGCCTTCAAATACACTATATATTAAAGATCTCATGAAATTTAATGGCACAGGTATGGCTGTGTGATAAGAAGCTTGCTTGCCAACCACATTGTTCTAGCACCTTGGGCAAGTGTCTTCTAGTATAGCCTCGGGCTGACCAAGTCCTTGTGATTGGATCTGGTAGATGGAAACTGAAAGAAGCCTGTCGTATATATATATGTATATGTTAGTGTATCTGTGTTTGTCCCCACCATCACTTGCTATCCGATGTTGGTGTGTTTACATCCCTGTAACTTAACGGTTTGGCAAAAGAGACCGATAGAATAAGTACTAGGCATACAAAGAATAAGTCCTGGGTTGATTTGTTCGACTAAAGGCGGTGCTCCAGCATGGCCCCAGTTAAATGACTGAAACAAGTAAAAGAATAAATTTTTAAAATTTGAAGGCGATTTGGCTGCTATGTCCAGGACGTTACGTGACAGTGTGGCGGTTCTCTTAGTTGTTTGACAAATATATACTATGGAAACGGAGGCGCAATGGCCCAGTGGTTAGGGCAGCGGACACGCGGTCATAGGATCGCGGTTTCGATTCCCAGACCGGGCGTTGTGAGTGTTTATTGAGCGAAAACGCCTAAAGCACCACGAGGCTCCGGCAGGGAATGGTGGCGAACCCCTGCTGTACTCTTTCACCACAACTTTCTCTCACTCTTTCTTCCTGTTTCTGTTGTACCTGTATTTCAAAGGGCCAGCCTTGTCACACTGTGTCACGCTGAATATCCCCGAGAACTACATTAAGGGTACACGTTAATTTCACGAGCAGGCTGTTCCGTTGATCGTATCAACTGGAACCTTCGACGTCGTAAGGGATGGAGTGCCAACACTATGGAAGCATCTGATCAAGGGACAGTACTCTGTTGTGATTTTATCTGATAATCGATTTTACTTCTAACACGAAGATGTATACCTAGCTGGAGTTTTTTCTTTTTTTAACTGAAATAATTTCTTCAGCCAAACGACATCTTCGCTAAAATAAATGAAGGTGAAGTAGTTGAATATAGAAAAGCTTTTTAAAAGGAACTGAAACCACTTAAAAATGTTGTACAACATTTGTAGCTTTAGCTTGAAAACTTATCTTGGCATTTGACACCTCCCTTATTATACACAAGATTACCAATAAAAAAAAAAAAAAAAAAGAATGTTTGGTTTGACTGCATGGTTTTGTATGTATTTCATATTTTTAGCCAATTGAGATAAGAGAGGATGTGCCAGAGAGGTCTGTTAAAGCCGAAAAACTTGGAGTTTGGTTCTCAGACACTTCTGATGCAAGTAAAGAACTGCTAGTATGCACAGCTTTAGAAGAAGGAAGGTATGTTATAATTTTAGTTGGTTGAAATAAATAGATAAAATTACATTCTACTAAAGTCTCACATTTTACAACAACATAATCTTTGCATTTTCTTAAATCAAATCTACTAAATCGACCATCTACAACCTTGCTGAAAAAAATAGACTCAAATTATCACCTAGTATCTTCTCCCTTCTGCCAGGAATGTTCTTGATTATATCTCTCACTCCTTTCTCTTTCTCTCTCTCTTCCTTTCTCTTTCTCTCTCCTTTCTCCTTTCTGTCTCTTTCTCTCCCTCTTTCCTTTCTCTCTCCTTTCTCTCTCTCCTTTCTCTCTCTCCTTTCTCTCTCTCTTTCTCCTTTCTCTCTCTCTTTCTCCTTTCTCTCTCTCATTCTCCTTTCTCTCTCTTTTCTCTTCTCTCCCTCCTTTCTCTCACTCTCTCTCCTTTCTCTCACTCTCCTTTCTCTTCTCTCTCTCTCTCTCTTTTCTCCCTCTCTCTCTTTTCTCTTTTTTTTCTCAGCCTCTCCTCTTTTGTCTGTCTGTCTATGTCTGTCTCTGTCTTTTCTGTCATTTCCTTCTCTCTCTTTCTGTCTCTTTTCTCTCTCTCTCACTCAGTTGTAGCCTTACTTTGTTTTTTTTTTGCTTTCTCCCTCTTTCTCATGCTCTTTGCCTAATGATGTGAAAGCATTATAGACCAGCTTAAGTAATGGAGGAATAAGCAAAATTATTATTAGATTACATTTTGTTGTTGCCTGGTAACTCAGGTAAGGCCCAATCAAGCAACCTATGATCAAATGTATTCCATATGTGAGCATCCTGCTGTTGGGTTCCATAATATTAAGTAATCACTAAAAATTAGCATTTTTTTTCAATAAAAACTCTCTGTTTTTCTTTGTCAAATGAATTATTAAAACTAAAATGTTTTTAAAAGAATTGTTTCTAATTTCTTAAACTTTTAGAGTGGTCACTCGAGACATTGGTGGGTCTGACCCAGAGAGGATGGCAGCACCAAAAGTGGCTGAATATGTGAAAAAAGTCTTGGGTCATTCAAATTCTGACATTAAGGTAATTTCAATATTTAGACTTAAATTTACAACTAATTTCAAGCTTATTAACATTGGATAGACTTTGATAATTATTGATTGTATTCCTCAGCATAGATACATCCATGGGTGTGTGGTTAAGAAGTAAACTTCTCAAGCACATGGTTTTGGGCTCAGCACCACTGCATGGCACCTAACCTCAGATTGATCAAAGCCTTGTGAATAGATTTGGCTGATAGAAATGGAAAGGAACTCTTACACATGTATATATATATATATATATATATATATAGTCAATTCAAATAATCAATTCAAATAAACGAATAAAATTAATGGATAACAAAAAGATATGCGCAAGGAATGTATTAGCTTGATGCTCTGAAAAAGGGGAGTTTGACATTTTGAGTATAATCCTTCATCGAAAAGGAAAAGAAATTACCAACAGCATGTGGTGTTGTTGTGGGACTTGAACCTGGAAATATGTAGACAGCCATGCATATGTAAGAAAATGAGATGGCGAAGAAATAAATGATTATCATATGAATTTCATTAGCTTGCAACTGTTTTTGCTATAAAAGATGCAGTGGACTCATAGTTGAGTGATTCAGTAATATCTTCTAGCATCATCAGAGCCTTGAATATGAAGTGCAATATCTTACAGCAGAAATGGCTATAAGCTAATGATGTTTGTAAGATAATCATTTATTCCTTTGTTATTTCATTTTATTACTGCTCTACACTTGTCTAAAACTTCGTTCTGAAACATGCATATCTTGAGTTCTACACCAGGTTATTAGTCTCTCAATATATCTATATAGATATATATATGCACACACACACCGTGTGTGTGCCTTGTTGTCTTGGCCTTGCATGGTAGCTGTAAACAAGTGTTGCCAAAATGGAAGAAATGTCTTTCATTCCCAATTTTCAATGCTGTTAAGTCTATTCATTTAGAAACAAGTATTTCTGTGATCAAACTTGAACTTCTACATTTCGTAGCTTAAATATTTTGATAAACTCGGTTATAATGCATAAAAATATGAAGACCGCTTATTTTGTTGTGAAAATTTAATAAAATTATGCATTAATCAACAGTAACTCAATTTTAATGAAGTTCTTTGTTTACAGTTCATCCAATGAATATGTTTTCTATATATTCTAGATAACCACCCAGTCAAATGTTGATGAACTTGAGAAGAGCTATCCACTCCTTGGAGCTGTTAATAGAGCAACTAGAAGTAAGTATAACTTCACATTGGAATTCTTATTTTATAAATAAGCTATTAATAGTTGATTAGTTTAACCACCTTGAGTGATTAGTTTAACTTGAAATTAATTGTTGCATATCTGAATACCATTGACAAGGAAATATGTTCTTAGCCTTCTCTCTGACACAAAAAATGTAGATTGCTTTATGTAATAATCAGGCTGTCTGGTCTCTTATCGTTAGATTTCATTTATATCTGAACCGCAAGTCAATATATCAACTCTACTTTTGTACACTCAGTATGTTTAGATAGTATCTTGTAAGAGTTGTTTCCCTTCCACAAATATTTTCTTTTCCTCACGTAAATAAACATAAATAACATCAATATAAATACACAAACACACTCTTTGTGTGTTTGTGTGTATTTATATTGATGTTATTTACGTTTATTTTTAGTATTTTACTAAGTCTGAATGGTCTTCCATTGCTGGTAGAGTCAAAATTTAATATTTCTCCCAAATATTTTAATCAACCATTAAACAATTGAAATAATAAGCCATAGAAGGCACCACTTTGTAGTTGCTTGACCTGCTGTAAACTGTTGCCAAATTATGTTCAATTCAGACTAAGGGCTTAAGATAAAGAGAATACATTGGATGATGTAGTTCTTGATACACTACTTGTATAATAAAAGAGAGAGAGGGGGGGGCAGAGAGATCTACTTCATCCCTGATCTAAAGTGTCCCAGTGATGAACCTCTCTCTCTCCCCATTCTTTCTTTTATTATACAAGTAAACATCATCCAGTGTATCCTTCTCTTTTTCTTAATTCCTTAGTCTGAATTTAACATAATTTGGCAACAGTCTATAGCAGGTCAAGTAACTGCAATGTGGTGCCTTCTATGACTTACTATCTCAATATTTCAATGGTCTTTTTATTTTTCCATGATTTAATCCTACAGAAAAATCATTGAGTTTGGTGCACTCAATATGGATGATGTTCATTTTTTAAAGAACTGCATGAAAATAGGAGTGGAGGAAGGATCCTAGGTGTTTGACATCCTAAGAAGAAATGATTAGGCTTTGGTTGATCCCGAGGTTAAAGTAGTAGACATTTGTTCAAGGAGCCATGCAGTGGGACTGAACTCCGAACCATTTGTTTTGTGTTGCAAGACAGTGTGTGAGAGAGAAAAGTGATGTCATAGGAGAGAAATGTGTATGCATAGATGATGGCTCACTTGCATTTAATGAGGTTGCAAAGAGAGAGAGTTGGAGATGCCACTATGGAAGATTGCTAAATGAAGAGAATGAATGGGAGAAAGAGAGTTTGCTGAATGTCGACCCAACAGAGGGACCAGCTATCCGAATTGACTGTACCTTGGTAGGTAAAGCAGTTAAGGGTATGAAGACAGAGAAAGCCCCTGGTGCATCAGGAATCACTGCTGAGATGCTTAAAATATCTGGCGGTGTCAGCTATAGTCTAGTCACCTGTATAATCAATCAAGTGATACATGAAGGAATCATAATCTATGACTGGTGTAGCAGCACGATAGTCAACTGCTACAAAGGTAAAGGTGATGCATTAGATACGAATAATTACAGAGGTATCAAGTTGTTGGACCAGGTAATGAAGGTCATGGAGAGAGAGTCATAGCCCAACAAATTAGGGAATGAGTTAGTTGAGACGAGATGCAGTTTGGGTTTGTGCTAAGGAAAAGCACCACTGATGCTATATTTCTGGTAAGATAGCTGCAGGAGAAATACATAGCCAAAGATAAGCCTCTGTACCTGGTTTTCGTTGACATGGAGAAAGCCTTTGACAGGGTCCCCTGATCCCTTATCTGGTGGTCAATGCAGAAACTAGGGATAAATGAGTGGTTAGTGAGAGCTGTACATGCCATGTATAGGGATGCTGTCAGTAAGGTGAGGGTTGGCAACGAGTATAGTGAAGAATTCCGCGTCAGGGGCCCTCCAAGGATCAGTCCTCTGCCTCCTCTTATTCATCATAGTCCTGCAGGCAATAACAGAGAAATTCAAGACAGGATGCCCCTGGGAGCTTCTCTATACTGATGACCTTGCTCTAATATGTGAGTCACTATCAGAACTAGAGTTTCAGGTGTGGAAGCAAGGTCTAGAATCAAAGAGCCTTAGAGTCAGTCTAGCAAAAACCAAAGTCTTAATAAGTAGGAAGGTAGACAAATCACAAATCCCTTCAGGTAGATGGCCCTGCTCAATCTGTAGAAGAGGTGTAGGTAGATTCTCCGTAAGATGTACCCGGTGTAGGCTATGGACACATAAAAGATGCAGCAATATCAAAGGAAGGCTAACTGGGAAGATAGTTTTTGTGTGTGGCAAATGCTCAGGGGCAATAAACACTGAAAATGTGCAGAAAACAGCTTCTGTCATATGCCGGGGAAAAAACTAGAAGTAGTTGATAGCTTCTGTTACCTAGTCAGTAGTGTGGGTGGATGCTCTGAGAGTGTAGCTGGTAGAATAAGAATAACCTGGGTAAAGTTCAGAGAGCTTCTACCTCTGTTAATGACAAAGGGCCTCTCACTCAGAATAAAAGGTAGACTGTATGATGCATGTGTGCGAACAGCCATGCTACATGGCAGTGAAACATGGGCCTTGACCACTGAGGACATGCATAGGCTTGCAAGAAATGAAGTTAGTATGTTCAGTTAGATGTGTAATGTCAGTGTGCATACACAACAGAGTGTTAGCGCCCTGAGAGAAAAGTTGAACATAAGAAGCCCCCGTAGGCCAAGTCAGACCATAACTTTGGCCTATGCCAGTGCAGCATAACTGGCCCATTTAAGAGCACCTTTCAATCATTGGACAATAAACTGTGCTTGTGAAGACCTGTTGAGTCAAGTGAAGTCGTTGTCATGGCCGACGCCAGTCCCACCTAGTTGGCACTCATGCCGGTGGCACATAAAAAGCACCATTCAAGCGTGGTCATTACCAGTGCTGCCTAATTGGCTCCTGTGCTGGTGACATGTAAAAAGCACCCACTACACTCTTCGAATGGTTGGTGTTAGGAAGGGCATCAAGCTGTAGAAACCTTGCCAGATTAGACTGGAGCCTGGTGCAGCCTTCTGGCTTGCCAGTGCTCAGTCAAACCATCCAACCCATGCCAGCATGGAAAGTGGACGTTAAACGACGATGATGATGATGATGATGGGCTTCTTTGAGTTTCCATCTACCAAATCCACTCACGGTTTTGATCAGCCTGATGCTATAGCAGAAGACACTTGCTCAAGGTGCCACACAGTGGGACTGAACCCAGAACCATTTGGTTGGGAAGCAAGCTTCTTGCCACACAGCCATGCCTGTGCCTATGTACAAATTCTTTTTGCAAGATTTCTATTCTTATGCCAATGTTCATTTAAAATAGTATTTTTATGTCTTTTAAGATTTGGAGCGTCATGCAGCGAGAGTCCTCCTATTGGAATACACTGGCAGTGGGTCTACTGAAGAAAATGTCTATCTTGTTGGAAAGGTATTTTTATTATTTCATTATTAGCAGTTGTGTTGCCAAATACTTTAGTTTGGAATTTATTTGTACCACTATTTCTATGAAATAAGCTTTACAGTGCTCCCAAATTATGGTTGAAGTTTGCATGACAAGCTAAACAAAAATGTAAAGAAGCCCAAAAATATAGCATAAAAAGCAGCTGTTTCTATGCAGTAGGTTGCCACAATTATTGAATTTGACTGCCACAATTAAGACTGTTCTTCACATGCTTGTCTCGAACCATATATACATACACAAATAGATACAGTAACGCCTCACTTTACGAGACCCCGGGTTTACAAGTTTTATTTTACAATAGACATAAGATTAAACAGCCATTTTGTGTGTGTGTGTAGCAACATCGCAACATGTGGCAACACTGGTTATGACATGTCTACACAGCTGCACATAGCAATGGAATAAAAGCTTCTAAGCAAACAACTCTAGACATGTTTTTTAAAAAGAAATCTACTAGTCCGTTTACAAGTGCTTGTGAATTGGTGATTGTGTCTACAAGTGATGGTGTCTAGTGTGAGTGAAAGTGATTCAGAACATGATTACAATAATACATTATTTACATTTGACAGATATTTGTCCTCATCTTGTTTGTTGTTAACACAACATTTTGGCTGATATACCCGCCAGCCTTCATCAGGTGTCTTGGGGAAATTTCGAACCTGGGTTCTCATTCCTAAAGTGTTGTTGTTGTTGTTGTTGCTGTTGCTGTTGCTGCTGTTGTTGTTTATTTATTATTATTATTATTATTATTATTATTATTATTATTATTATTCAGGTCACTGCTTGGAATCGAACTTGCAATCTTGGGGTTAGTAAGCCTGCACTCTTAACCCCAAGATTCCAAGTTCGATTCCAAGCAGTGGCCTTAATAATAATAATAACACCTTAGGAATGAGAACCCAGGTTCGAAATTTCCCCAAGACACCTGATGAAGGCTGGAGGGTATATCGGCCAAAACGTTGTTTTAACAACAAGCAAGATGAGGACAAATATCCATCAAATGTAAATAATGTACATAATTCCTCATCTCTTAAATATAGAACTGGATTATAATAATGTTTTTTATTATAAATGATCTTGACATTCTTTTTACTTTAGATAAAATATTCTCTACATTCTACTGTTGTTTTATTGCCATTTATTTATGAGTGTTATAAATTTTATAGGTAAAATAGTTTTCTGGGAATGACTTATGATTAATAACATTGCTACTATGAGAAATTATTGCTCTGCTTTATGAGATTTTGCTTTATAAGTGGTCTCTGGAAACAAATTAACTTTTATATCCAGGTATTACTGTATACACACCCATGGAAGAAATCACCATTATACATTATGGTTGTATGTGAGATTTGATAGCCAATTTGATCTGTATCACTAGTGTTAGTGCCACCTTTCTCTTTTTCTTTTCTTTCTTACTCTCTCAGAATCAATAGCCTTGAAAAGACTAAGAAGGGAGTGTCCACATCAGGGTCACACTAAACCTTTCTCTACCACTCTGAGGAGCCCCTAACAAACAAAGAAAGAAAGACCTGCTTAATTTTATTGACCCCAACCAAACTTTAAAATGCAAATATCACCTTGTTGGGATTTTGATTACAACATTGTAATTAAATACTAATTTTATTTAGTCCCACCAACCTAATTGATATTTGAACTCCCACTGGTAAAGTACTTATTAGATATTAGAAATCTACTAGTCCTTTTATGAGTACTTTCTCTTTATTGATTAAACCTGAATGGATGAAAGGCAAATTCAATGTAAGTGAAATTTGAATTCAGAGCTCTGATTGATAGTTTTCTGCCTACAAATCAAGGCTTTTATTTACTCATCTATACACTTGGCCCACAAAAGTTGTGGTCTTGTTTCTATGTTAAAAATTATTATTATTATTATTATTATTATTATTATTATTATTATTGTTCTTATTATTATTATTATTATTATTGTTATTATTATTATTATTATTATTATTATTATTATTATTATTATTATTAAGGCTGTGAGCTGGCAAAATCGTTAGCACACTGGGTGAAATGTTTAGCAGAATTTTGGCTGCTGCTACGTTCTGAGTTCAAATTCTGCTGAGGGGTCAACTTTGCCTTTCATCCTTTTGGGGTTGAAAAATTAAATAGCAGCTGAGTACTGAGGTTGATGTGAATGACTTCCCATCTCCAGAAAATCTAGGCCTTGTGCCTATAGTAGATAGGGTTATAATTATTATAGGGCCTCTCGCTCAGAGTGAAAGGTAGATTGTACAATGCATGCGTGCAAACTGCCATGCTTCTTGGCAGTGAAACATGGGTCATGACTGCTGAAGGCGTGTAGGCTCAAAAGAAATGAAGCTAGCATCATTCGCTGGATGTGTAATGTCAGGCTGCGCACACGACAGAGTGTAAGTGCCCTGAGAGAAATGTTGGACATAAGAAGCATCGGATATGGCATGCAAGAGAGACGTTTGCACTGGTGTGGTCATGTACTATGGATGGATGAGGAGAGCTGTGTGAAGAAGTGTCACTCCCAAACAGTTGAAGGAATCTGGGGTAGACATAGACCCAGGAAGACATGGGATGAGGTGGTGAAGCGTGACCTTCAAACGTTGGGCTTCATAGAGGCAATGACAAAAGACCGAGACCTCTGAAGATATGCTCTGACTGCGAAGACCCAGCAAATAAAGTGAGTTCCTACACCAGTGTTACATAACCAGCCCCAGCCCACTCAAAAGTACCTTGGATTGTAGGGCGACATGCTGTGCTTGAGGAGACCTATTGAGTCAAGTACATCAACATCAAAT
>NC_068982.1:89376342-89388861 GCF_001194135.2 Octopus bimaculoides | reverse complement strand
GCTGTGCTTGAGGAGACCTATTGAGTCAAGTACATCAACATCAAATGGAAATTGTAGTTGTGATCCCTGTGCTGGTGGCATGTAAAAAGCACCATCTGTACGTGGATGCCAGTGCCACCTTGACTGGCTTCTGTGACGGTGGCACCTAAAAAGCACCAACCAATCGTGGTCGTTGCCAGCCTCCTCTGGCCCCTGTGCCTGTGGCATGTAAAAACACCCACTATATTCTCAGAATGGCTGGCATTAGGAAGCGCATCCAGCTGTAGAAACACTGCCAGATCAGTCTGGAGCCTGGTGCAGCCTCCTGGCTTCCCAGACCCCAGTCGAACCATCCAATCCATGTCAGCATGGAAAACGGATGTTAAATGATGATGAGGATTATTATTATTATTAAGGCAGCAAACTGACAGAATCGTTAGCATGCCAGGCAAAATGCTTAGCGGTGTTTCGTCTGCTGCTATGTTCTGAGTTCAAACTCCACCGAGATCGACCTTGCCTTTCAATCTTTCACGGTTGATAAATTAAGTGCCAGTGAAATACTGGGGTTGATGTGATCAACTTAACCACTCCTGTGAAATTTCAGGCCTTGTACCTATTGTAGAAAAGATTATTAATGTGATCAAATATTTTTTAACTTTATTTTTGTGCTTATGCAGGGTATCACTTATGACACCGGTGGCCACGATATCAAAGCTGGTGGCCATATGGCTGGTATGCACCGTGATAAATGTGGAGCAGCAGCAGTAGCTGGGTTCTTTAAGGTAAGAAATTTATTTTCATTGTTATTGTAGTGGCTGTTAAGGTTGTCCACAGTGTGTGTGTGTGGAGTGTTATTGGGTGAGTTGAATCCCTATCTGGGCTGTGTGCATTTGGGTGAACTTTGGGTCAAACTCTGTTGGGCAAAGCAGGTGGAGCATCATTCTTGGCTGTGCTGAACCAAACCGAGTGAGTGCTTTTGAAGATTGATTGTGGTGTGTAATAAGTGTCTCTAACTCCCCTTTCGAATTTACATATAATTGTGTAATCTGTCTTTCACTGCAGGTGTTATCCATTTTGAAACCTAAAGGCATAAAAGTAACAGGATCCATGTCTATGGTACGAAATAGTGTTGGACCAGGTAAGCTGTCTGGCTAGTTGGCTGTCTGTCTGTTTCTCACTTTTATCAGTCAATGTTATCTGTTATTTTTGCTTCTACAGGGTGTCCCAAAAGTCACTGATGGGTTTTAATTTTTAATAACTTCCTTAACTTTACAAATAAATGCATGAAATTTTGATACAATAGAAAGGATATAATGGAAATGAATATGCACAAGTCAAATTTTGCAACACCACTGCATCACATATGAAAAATGATATCGCTTAAATTGCAACCATTTTTGGCTTTGCATGCCTGTACTCTTTCCAAAACTTGCACCATAACACTCTCAAGAGTTTTTTCAGACCCCACTTCTATGATTTCTCTACTGATGTTCTCTTTGTTGCACCAGGGTCTCCGGTTTGTTGATGTAAACCCTCTCTTTCAGGTATTTCCACAAGAAAAAATCTGGGTTAGTCAAGTCTAGGGAATGTGAAGGCCATTCGAAGTAGATCTCACAAAAGGGTTCCAGCAAGATGGGGCAACTGCTCATACTGCAAGAGAAACAATGCTGTTCCTACACCATTGCTTTGGAGAGAGGATAATCTCCTGCTACAGCAATATTAACTGGCCTTCATGTTCCCCAGATTTGACTTGCCTTGATTTTCTCTTGTGGGGATACCTGAAAGAGAGGGTTTTACGTCAACAAACTGAAGGAGAACATCAATAAAGAAGTCAGAAGAGGGGTCTGAAACCCTTGAGGGTGTTATTGTGCAAGTTTTGGAAAGAGCACGGGCATATGAAGCTGAAAATGGCTGCCGTTTAAACGATGTCATTTTTCACATATGATGTAGTGGTGTTGCAAAATTTGACTTGTGCATATTAATTTTGATTATGTCCTTTATATTATATCTAAATTTCATGCATTTATTCGTAAAGTTAAGGAAGTTATTAAAAATTGGAAACCCATCAGTGACTTTTGAGACACTGTATATTTGCACAGAATTGGTTAGCAAAATTGACTAACTTGTTATTAACGTAGTGATTGATGAATATCAACTATTTTTGTTGTCATCGGTGGTGGTGGCAGCAAAATTTTTTCTCAATATTTAGCTGAGTTGCTGACATTTCACTTCTCAGAGCTTTTGACGAAAGCATGAGCATCACATTTTAGATCCACCAAAACGATTATTACCTTTTATTTATATCTTTTGGAACTATATAAGTTTATGTTTGGTTCCTGATCTGGGAAACCTACAATTAAAGGTATTCCACTCATGGCCATCCCATTTTTCTTTTTCAAGTATGATGTATCTAGGGCATGTATCCAGTGTATCTGTCCTCTTTAAAGTCAGTCAGGTGTGATTTGCTAGATATTTGCATACTAGTTTTAGCAAGTCACCTGTTTATATAGAAGCTCTCCAGTGGCTCATACGTATATCAATAGCTTGTTTTTCCTTCAGAGTTTTATGCTTTTACCCAGAAAGACATAGGACAAGATGGTGAAGCACGGTCTTTGAATGTTGGGTCTAACGGAGGTGATGACAAGTGACTGAGACCTTTGGTAATATGCTGTGCTTGAGAAGACTCATCAAGCCAAGTGAAGTCTTAGTCATGGCCGTTGCCAGTGTCATGTGAATGGCATCCATGAATAGTAACCGTGGCCATTACTGGTAGTGTGATCTTCAGATGTTGGGGACTCATGGAGGCAATGACAGGTGACCAAGACCTTTTGCAATATGTTGTGCTTGAGAAGACTCATCAAGCCAAGTGAAATCATAGTCATGTTGTTGCTAGCGTCCTGCGAATGGTATATGTGGAATTGTAGCTGTGCTGTTGCTGGTTTCATGTAAATGACACCCATGCTAATGGCACATGTAAAGCACCCATTACATCCTCAGACTGGATAGAAACCATACTAAATCAGATTCCAGCATGGAGAGTGGACATTAAATGATGGTGAACTGCTAGGCATCTGATCACATTGTCCAGCCAAATTCAGTTTGTTGCATCTTTTAGTGAGGTTCAATTTATTTGTTACTGTTTATTTAACTTTCTTAATAATCTCTCATTTTATTTGGAAGAGCATCTAGTTGTGAAACAATTTCTTACACTTTAAAATCTAATTTTGTGAATAATCGAATTTGTAGGAAACAGACAAAAAGATAGACATGTAGTATTTAAAATAACATTACAAATTTAAAGATTATTATTATTACATTGAATTTTAGTGCCTTTTTATTAAGGTTTTCTGATCAATTTTCTTAATTTTATAGTCTTTTTTTTTAATTCTGTTTAATCAAATATTGTTCAGTTATGACCATCCATCTTTTATTCTGAAATAGTGTATCTAGGACTACATTATTCAGTGTCTGCTTCTAAGACAGTAAGGCAATTATTTAAATGCTTCTTCACTGATCTGTAATTTGACTTTTTTTTTGGCTGGAGAGAATATGATATCTTTTAAGATTTATAGACCTGTGCTCTTCATTGTATAGTTTAAGGGAAATTTGGTGGATCTACAACTACATAGACATACATTCCTGTTTTATGAGTATAATAAAGTGTAACAAATATGCATTTATTTAATATATATATTGCAAGTTTCATGGAGGTGGTGACAAGTGACCAAGACTTCTGGTGACACTGTGTTTGGGAAGACACATCAAGCTAAGTGAAATTGTGACCAGTGCTGGTGACTTGTAAATGGCACCCAGTACACTCTGTAATGTGGTTGGCATTAGGAAGGGCATCCAGCTGTAAAAACGAAGCCAAAACAGATGACTGGATCTTGGGGCAGCACTCTGGCTTGCCAGCTCCAGTCAAACCATCTAACCCATTCCAGCATTGAAAATGGGCATTAAATGCTGATGCTGATGCTCATAACTGTTTTATTGGCTATTTTCCTAATGTATTCTTTCAATTCTTTTATAGATGGCTATGTTGCCGATGAGATCGTTACCTCTCGCTCCAATGTCAGGGTTCGTGTTGGTAACACTGATGCTGAAGGAAGAATGGTGATGGCTGATTTGTTGTGTTACATGAAAGAACAGGTTTGTAATTATTCTTGTTTTGATCATAGACCAGAATGCTGGTGAACATATTGAAAGCATGGCTCCAAATCTGTGAGTAATTGTCTTGTGTTGATTGAGCTTGCACATTTTATAATAGGATCACTTGTTTAGGGTTGAAATGCTTATAACCTTAAAAAAAGGAAATTAATGAAAAAAGGAAAGGAAATTGCACTTTTGGCCCTGTGTTATATAGTATTATCATGACAGAACAGTTGTGTATCATAGAACCAGAGGTGGTCTGGTGTCAAAAGATTAAGATGTATGACGGTTTTCATGCCCTTCCTAAAGGAACTTGTGATACCACAAAATGAAATCAGTACACTCAGGAATTATAACATATTATTAAGTCAGTAGAAATGTCAAAAGGTTAAAGACCCCCTTCAGTCACAAATGACCATGGGATTGCACCTAAAAGGTTCCCCTCCGAGGCACATGTCTGGGCAGGGTTGTTTATGGAAGACCAGCAGTCACCCATTGCATACCAGCCTCCCCTCTCCATGCCACTGATGTTGTCCAAGAGAAAAGCATAGACCGATACAGCTTGGTACCAGTGACATTGCAACTCACTTCTACAGTTGAGTAAATTGGAGCAACATGAAATAAAATGTCTTGCTCAAGAACACACATCCTGGTCTGGGAATCGAACCAACAACTTCACGACTATAAGTCTGACACTCTAACCACTGAGCCATGAGATGTCAAAATACCAAGATATTGTTCATCAGTCATTGACACATCTGAAGAAATGCTACTGAAAGTTTCTTAGCTTCTCACAGAATTATTATAAACACAAGTGGCTTTGTCAATGTGCTGTCCTGGCTCCCAAAAATGATATTGTGAAGGATAATCATGTCACTCTCATTTAACAGATACTTGCCGGGTTGATGATACAATTGAGTTCGAAATGTAATTGACATCATGAATGCTGCTTGCTTTCCAATATAATTTCTCAGTTCTTTTCAACCCACAAGTATCTAACCTCACAATCTGCAACTGAAAGTAGGAGCACACACATTATGAAATTTGGATGCCCCCAAACTCTATAATGGTCAAAGCTCTTATGCTCTATGTGATTGAAGCCATCATTATGACGGGTTGTGTCAAAGGAGAAGTTTTTTCCATTCATGACATCAGATATACTGTTTCATTTGAAGCCCCTTCAGTTTCCAGTGACAATGTCCTTTATATGACCATCATCAAGTTTGAGACCATTCCTTTACGTTGCTCTCTTTGAATTGATAAGTCCATGTTTCTCTCCTGGTCAGTTCTATGGTGCATGATTACATTTTGAGCTAAGCAGACATCTTTACACCAGTGCATCAAACTGCAAAATCAGAAATAGTGTCTATTCCAGGCCATGTCTGTGCCTAGCTTCTTATACTATATATCAAAATATATTCAAAATGTATGGCTAACTATTTTGTTATTCAAATGTGTGAATATTTGTTGCTTAAATGTGTTTCTATTTCTTTCTCTGTACAGGCTAAAGGTGTGAAAAATGCTCATATTTTCACAATTGCTACCCTCACAGGCCATGCTGTACTAGCAATGGGATCTGATTACACTGTAAGTTAAATGTGATTTTTCTTCAGCTTTAAAATATATTAAGTTTTAAACAAATATATTTATGTCATCCCAAGCATATCCATTATGGCCATTTTAACCATAAAGCTGTCCAATTCAATTGCTAATCCTTCTGTAAGTACACTTGGTAGTATTTCCTTTTTTCTCTCACTTATATTTTCTGCATGCCACAGTTTCTTATAACATTTTTAATCCTCTTCTTTATCAACATTAGTAAGGTTAAGTGTGCTATTCCCCAACTACATCTAGATTTGCCCTGACATACTGCTTCACAATCCAAAATACTTTCCACTCCACTTACTCTCATTGCAGAACACTAACAAACCTGCTTTTCGCTTCCCTTCAAGTTATGTACACTTGTCACCCAGCTTGTCTTAGTTATATAATTCTTTCCTACTCTCTTTCTGCATCTATCTTTTACCTATATTCTTATTCTGTTGTCATGTTTCCTTACATCTAGTTGGTGCCTGCTTTCACCACAAAACATGTTTGTAGCTTCCGTCAGGTTCTGTTGTAAAAACTCCTATTCTGAATAAGTTAACAAAAAAACTGATACTGAGTTCTTGGATTAAATGTCTTTTGTTATTTACCAAGTTTAGTCAAAAGTTTTTTTGTTTTTTTTCATATTTCAAGCTTTAATTAATATTTCAAACAAATTACACATGGAAAGCATTTATTCATCAAAATATATCCTGTCATATTCTATTGTCTGTTGCCATCATTGTTCCTGAAGCTCAATTCCATTCATATACCATTTGGCTGGTTTAGAGGCAAAAAACTCTCTGTATCCATTTTCAACTTCATCCACATTGTTGAACTCCTGTCTGTTCAGGAAAAGCAACATGCTTTTGAAAAAGTGGTAACCTGATGGTACAAGATCTGGATTGTTGTCAGGGTGAGGCAGCACTTCCAGTCTCTCAACTTCCTCCAGTTGGTTGCATTTGCAGTGTGTACTTGGGCATTGTCATGGTGTAGGTGTGTGCACGTTCAGTTGACCAACGTCAGGCAGTGGGCTTTCAAAGCAACATGTACTTGCTGCAGTTGTTGAGCACAAAAGTTAGGGTTCACAGCATGACTGCCTGGGACAAGCCTAAAGTGGAACACCCTCTTGAAATTCCACCAAACACACATGACCTTCTGTTCAAACTCTTGCAGATTTGCCAGCAGTTATTTGCAAATGTTCATTTGTTGATTGTCTGTTCATAAGGTTGATCTTATGGTGGTGGTGTTCGACACTGCTTTTTGAAGAACCAAGTTCTCCTGAGAATGTAGGAGTACTTGTGCTTAGGAGTACTTGTTAA
This sequence comes from Octopus bimaculoides, assembly GCF_001194135.2. Lineage (NCBI taxonomy): Eukaryota > Metazoa > Mollusca > Cephalopoda > Octopoda > Octopodidae > Octopus > Octopus bimaculoides. Next base: position 89,381,827 of record NC_068982.1, on the reverse strand, counting down.
CTATTTCAAGTAAAGCGTCGTCTTCCACAACTGAAGGTCTCTTTGACTTTGGTTTGTCTTCGAGGCTGATGTCACCTACATTGAAGTATGTGAGCCAGTTTTGTACTGCTTCTTCTGTGACAGTTCCTTGGTCTTCCACATCATTAATTTCTTTTGCTGCTGTCCTTGCACTTGGTCTTTTTTTCCCACAGGTAGTATAAAATGGCTCTAATTAGACAAGTTGTATCAAGTTAATGGTATAACATGGGAATACAAATTGTAAACATCATTGAAAATCCCCAAAAAACTTTCGACTCTACCTGGTTGTTGCTGCCTTCTTTGAATGTTTAATTTTGACTTCAATTTATTTTTACTTTTAATTGCTCCCAGCTCAAGTAAAAGAAGTACATGTAAGGTACTGAAGTCAGTCTGGGCAACCATGTCTTGCTTTTATAAAAGCTTTACATTGTATTGAAAGAAACACATTTTCTGATTCAATAGTTACTGCTATGTTTTTTCTATTTTTTACCCTTCAACACTCTGAAAGTTACTCCACTCTTATGTTTTTATCTCTACAGGCAATCATGGATAATGGCCCAGCCAAGAAGAAGAAGATGTCTCAAAATCTCCAGGAAGTTGGACATTCAATTGGAGATTTATTTGAAATTTCGAACATCCGCCGTGAGGTAAAATTTTATCTATCTTACCATCTTCGTTCCCTCATCTCCTATTTCAACTGAAAGAAGAAAACCTAACAAAACCTTTCAATTTCCACAGTGCTCCTTTTAGACTTCAGTTGTTTTTAGTTTTTTTTTTTCATAAGTTAGTCTTGGTGGACAGGAGTGGTGTTCATCACTCTTATACATCCTCTCAAACTGCTAAAACTGTTGCAGTCACTACTTAACTTGAATATCTGTTATGTGCTGTTTCACAGGAAAGCTGTGAATAGAGTGGGAACCAGTGTCTTGTTCAAATGCTAGATTAGAGTATACTGTTAAACACACTCAAAGATCAAGTAGAGGTATTGAACTTGGAAGCATATATAAAGAATTCTGTATTGAAATAATTTGAATAATTTGACAGTGACAAGACCCCATGAATTTGGGGTTTCATATAGGCTATCTAATCACTGCCTATTCCCTAAACTAGACTGGTACATCTAGTTTACTCATTCAGGAAGAATGAAAAGCTTGAAAAGGCAAGGATGTTGCTTCAAATAAGACTTTTAGTGATTGCCATTGATGGGTCCAGTTTCTGCCTTAGTTACTCAACTCTGTTTAAGGTAGAAAAATGTGACACTTAAGAAATATTTGATTTCTTAACTTAACATCGTTGTTTTCCTTTTTCTGCTGTCTTCGATCAAAGATCAGAAGTTTGTGATTTGGTGTCAGTTTTCTTACCCTAAATAATTTTATCTCTTTTAAATTCAAGCCTCTGTGGCCAGTCACAAAATTGCACAAAACAGTGCCATGAAGTATGTAAAGGTTGTTCTGTCAGCAAAATAAACATCAGTGTATTTTGTTTAGTTAACTTTGTTGCTCTAATATTTTCATTAATCCCTTGGGGATCATGGGCACATTATTTATCTTTTTGGATTCTGAAGCATCAGAACTTACTCTGAAATTCTAGTACCTGTTCCTAATGTAATCAAGGCACATTGTATAAAATGCTTAATTCAAAAGATACAAAATGCATCCTCTTGCATGTGCCTTTCTGTTAAGAACTACAAGCTGCAAGTTCCATGTTCAAAAGTACAGCCATCAATTGGTACCATGAATTGGATCCAGCTCACTGCTAAATAATGGGAAGAGTATATAATTTTAGAGTATTTTATTTGCTTGGATTGGTGACCTTGAATGTCAGTCTGCAGAGAGTACCAACAAACCCCCTCCTATTATATTCAGTGGTTTACAGACTTATCTTTTGAAGGGAATAGACCTGCCATCTGAGAAAATCTGCAAGACTTATGAGAACTTTTAATTTCCTGAGACTGAATAATGCTTCTGATTTAGGCACAAGGACAACAATTTTGAAGACAAGTTGTTACCATTGACTCCAGTGATAGAATGGTATTTTGTTTTACCAATCTTGGTGGATTGAAAGGCAAAATTAATTTCAATGGTATTAGAACTGAGAATATAAAGATCAGGAAGAAATACCACTAACCATTTTGTGTGACTAATGATTTTGCCAGTCCACCACCTATAATAATAATGGTTTCAAATTTTGGTACAAGGTCTGAAAGTTTGGGGAAGGGGTAAGTCGATATCATTGACCCCAGTGTTCAACTGGTACTTATTTTATTAACCCTGAAAGGATGAAAGGCAAAGTTGAACTCAGAATGTGAAGACAGATGAAATGCCCCTAAGCATTTTGCCTAACGTGCTAACAATTCTAGTAGCTTGTCTCCTTAGTAATGATAATCATAATTAGTAATTGATCATTCTTTCTACTAAAGGCACAAGGCTTGAAATTTTAGAGGAGGGGGATAGTTGATTACATTGACCCCGATGTTTCACTGGTACTTAATTCATTGACCCTGAAAGGATGAAAAGCAAAGTTGACCTCTGCAGAATTTGAACTCGGAATGTAGCAACAGGCAAAATACCGCAAATCATTTTGTCCAGCAGGCTAACAATTCTGCTAGCTTGCCGCCTTATTAATAATAATGATGATAATCTTTTCTACTCTAGGCACAAACCCAGAAATTTTCGGGGGAGAGGGCCAGTCGATTAGATTGACCCCAGTATGCAACTGGTACTTTATCAACTCTGAAAGGATGAAGAACAAAGTCGACCTCTGCTGAACTTGGGATGTAGCAACGGGCAAAATACCGCAAAGTATTTCATCCATCATGCTAACAAATCTACCAGCTTGCCACCTTATTAATAATAATAATAATGGTTTATAAGATAAACACCTTGTTAGAAATTTTGTTGAGGGGTTTAGTCTATTATATTGGCAAGTAGTTATTGATCATCCCTATCTAAATGATGAAATACTAAAGTTATCTAAATTAAAATCTTTCATCAAAATTTCATGTGATTTTGTTCCAAATATCATTTTAATAATGACAAAATAATTTTATGAACGTTTTCCTTGTTTTAAAAATTATTTGAAAACAAGAATATTTCAGTAGAAATATATCTTTTATCTTTTACTTGTTTCAGTCATTAGATTGCAGCCATGCTGGGGCACCGTTTTGAATTTTTAGTCGAATGAACCAGGCCCCAGTACTTATTTTTTAAGCGTAGTACTTATTCTGTGGGTCTCTTTTATCGAACTGCTAAGTTATGGGGATGCAAACACACCAACACCAGTTGTCAAGTAGTGGCGGTGTGACAAACACTGGCAGAAAGACACACGCACACACACACACACACACACACACACACACACACACACACAGAGTTAAGTTCTGGTCATAGTTACCAATGGTTTCACGTCCACGAAAGCCACAGCCTTGTGGGCAGCTCATCAGACTCTATACAAAGACAAAATTTAACTTTCTATCTTGCAGACATGACAAAACGCTAGGATAATGAGATTTAAAACGTTAAAGAGGACGAGTTATCACCCCTGGAGGAGAGGATAAAAGTTCTTTACAGACTCTTAATAGCCTAACCAGCAAATTGAGAGATCCAGTTTTCCAGTAGGTAGTGCCTGAAACGGACATATTTAGAGAAAATTTCTTTGCAACTATTTAATGCAACCAGGTTTAGCACAGTCCTTAAGAATTTTGGTTCTCTCCGCAATGCAAATTTTGCAACGGCCACTCCCATTAATATATGAGCCTGGATGTTCTATTATTTTCCACCTGATATCACATGAGGTCCCTTGATCTTTGAGGTGCCACATATGGCTGGCTAGGGATGTAACAAAACCTCTTTCTGGTACTCTGAAGGATGACTGGTGGTTGCAGAAGTGTCATATGAAAGATGTACTGGCTGATTCGATATATTTAGAAACTTGGGAGGTGACTATATTTGCACTCCTAGTATATCTCTGGTAGTCTCTGGGTGTGGTGATGCTGTTGGTAAGACTATTGCTGATGTTGTTATGATGCAATGATCCAGCAGTTTTATCTCCGTGGTTATCATTTCTGGTCATATGGTTGGCAATGATGCTGCTGGTATTAAGTGTGGGTGTGGATGGTGGTAACATGGTGTGAGGCCAGTCTCTTCATGGGTGTTGATGATAATTGTTCCATCATCGTCTGTGGTGGTGGTGCTGCTGTCATCGATTACCTTCTCTGTGTCATTGGTCCCAGACTAGTCATCGTCTCTGGCTGTGGTGGTTATACTGGTGTAAGAACTAGTTAATCTGCTATTGTTGCTGTTGGATGGTACATTGCTGGTAATGCAGATACCAGATCTAGGTGACACTGTAGCTTCATAGACGACTCCTTCAGCCTCTCATCAGCCTTCTCCCTTGTTTTGTGGGTGCTTGTTAAAATGCTTTTTATGTTAGATGCACAACTAAAGGAGACTCTTAGGTTGTGCCTGTTAAATAAATGCCTGTATGTCGATGTGTGTGTGTAAAATGCTTATCTATTAATCTAAGGAAAATCCTTCTCACACAAGTCTTGATGTTAAGTAAGAAGGGTGGGGCAAACCAAACAATGTTTTTGCAGCACTTCCTTTTCTGGGTCCTAGGGCCTGGCATGCAGGAGATGCAGTCCTTAAACCGACTCGATGCCAGTGCCTCGTTGCAGTAGTGGGTAGTGATGTTGAAGATATTTTGGCTAGATGATAGATTCAAGATCCTTTTTCTTACACCCTTCACTAGGTTCTTGACGATTCTAGTGGGTGGCAGGAGGCTGTGTTAATATAAGACAGCTTCTCGTTTGGCTTATGATAGGGCCTGTATGCTCCAGAGCCCAGATCTAAAGTAACACCTAGGAAATTATTTACAGATAGATAGTTATGGCTGGACTATGGGATAACCCCTGCTTTTTCAAATTTATTATTTACTGATTATATATATAATCATCGTTTAATGTCCTCCTTCCATGCTGGTATGGATTGTACGGTTTGACAGGAGCTGGCCAGGCAGGGGCTTGCGCCTTGCTTCTGTGTCTATTCTGGCATGGTTTTTATGGCTGGATGCCTTTCCTGACACCAACCACCCAGCAGAGTAGGCTGAATGCTTTTTATGTGGCGCTTGCACAGGCGAGGTCAGCTTTAGCCTGGTTTGTATAGCTGGATGCCCTTCCAAATGCCAACCACATTATATATGACAAGCTTCTTTCAGTTTTCAAATCCATTCTTATGGCTTTGGTTGGCCTGAAGCTATAATAGAAGACACTTGCCTAAGTTGCTGCACAGTGGGACTGAACCCAGAACCATGTGGTTGGGAAGCAACTTCTTACCACATAGCCTATGGTTAAAAAAAAAAGGGAGTAATGATTTCAGTCTCACTACTATATGGGGAGAAACTGATGGCCATGGGTACTACCCCTCTTCCAGACCCAACAAATGAAAAAAAAAAAAAAAAAAAAAAAAAA
>NC_068982.1:89371699-89376332 GCF_001194135.2 Octopus bimaculoides | reverse complement strand
AGATGTTCTTCAGTGTAACAATTTACCATCTTCTCAGACACCAAGAGGTCACCAGACACCAGCTGCATTCCTTATTTTAGCATCAGGAATGGACAAAGTAAGTTAACATCAATAATATTGAACATCTTGCCAGTTCAAATTTATTTCATGTTTTTTTTTTTTTTTTACTACAAAGAAATTAAGCTGTTTTCTTAATTATCACTTTAAGTCTGAAATAATTGGCAGTGGCTTAAATTTCTTTGTTTCTTTATTTACTGCTGTTTTTGTTTTGTCAGGTTATTTGTGACTATATATATTATTGAGGCTATTTATCTGTAACTGTCTGTATTTCTACCTCTCTGTCTGTCTGCCTGCCTTTTTGTGTGTCTGACTGTCAGTCCATCCATTCATCCTTCCTCTTTAATTCTATTTACTTCCATTAATCTAGGTTATGAGTTCAAATTTTATGAAGGTCAGTCTTGGATTCCATTGATTATATAGTTCACCTACAAATTTTGGCTGTTCTGCCAAAATTAGAAACCATCATTATAATAGTTTATAAATATAATAGACCTTAATCCACTTAGTTACTTAAAAACATATCCTTTTGTTTTGTTTAATGATTTTCTCTGTGATGGCTTGTCATCTGCAGCCCCAAGGAGCCTGCATACTTTCAATACTTTTGCTGTAAAATAGTTACAATTATCATAAAGCCAATTAGTTTAATTATATCTGTTTGTTACTACTACAATTTTCAATGATGGGCAACAATGTTATTCAGTCTCATCATCACCATCACCATCATTTAATGTCTGTTTTCTATGCTAGCTTGTGTTTGACGGTGGATGCTTTTCCTAATGCAAACCGCTTCACAGAGTGTAGTGGGTGTTTTCTATATGGTCCCAGCATGAGTGCTTTTTATGTGGCACCAGCACCAGTATCAATTCTACTGTGGTGGACAGGTCTTCTTCAGTACAGCACCAGATATCTCTGTCCTTAGTTGTCTCCTGCATAAAGCTCAGTGTTTTGAAATTGGCTTTCAATACTTGAAATTTGTAGCTTTCTTTCAAAGTGGTAAAAATAAAAATGAGAATAATAAGAGTTGTTGCTGTAAAAGTTAATAAACTTAGAGAATGTGAAATAATTCTCTTTTGGAATAGTGGATTTTGAAGCACAAATCAAGCTATAAATAATAACATGATAATATTGGGTTCAAAAACCAATTTGGATAGAAAGTTGAAAGGCTTTTTGTGCTTAGAGATCGACTCATACCCCCGCAAAATATTGGATTCTCATTTAGGTATACACCAGCAATTTTGATGGGCAGGGTATTTATGAGGAGGTACCCAAAAGCTACCAGAAATGTTCTCTGTGGGACGAGCCTGTTGTAGTTCAGGCTTCTGCTGCTAGAAGTCACTTGATGCAACCCTCAGGCATCAGTCTGCCAACCAGCGGTGTCCATGAGTGGAGTTGTACTGCCATGTAGTGCATCTTTGTTTGCAGTTCTCCCCTGTTTGCCAATTTTTGTGGTGGCTGAAATGAGGGAACAGCTTGCTTCTGTGGAATTCTGTTTTCTGCTGGGGAAAACAGTGGCTGAAACAGTTGTCATGCTTCAAACGGCTTACAAAGATGCTGCCATGAGTAAAACACAAGTTTACGAGTGGGTTTCATGCTTTAAGAATGATCACTTGTCGCTTGAAGACCAGCCTTGTTCAGTGCTACCAGCGATCCTCCGAATGAATGAAAACATTATGAAAATTCGTGAACTGATCTTAGAGGACTGTTGAGCAATTGATGAACTTGTTGATATGACTGGTGTGTCCTGGAACTCCTCCCAATGAATTTTGATTGAGGAATTGCCAATGAAAAGAGATGCAGCAAAATTTGTGCTTGCTCATGAACAATCAAAAGCAGTCATGACTGAATGCATGTTGTGAACAGTTGGAAGTCGATCTTGCTCTCTGTTACCCCGAATGGGAAAAATCCTTAAAGGAAAACATTTTGCAGATGTGGAAGAGGAGAAAAAATGATGGAGGTGTTAAAAGGCATCACTTTGCTAGAGTTCCAAGACTACTTTGAACAGTGGGAAATGTGTGTGGACCAATGCATTGCTTCAAATAGAGAATATTTTGGAGGTGATAAAAGTGTAAACATGTAAAACTGAGTGAATAAAATATTGCAAAATTCTGGTTTCTTTTGGGTACCCCCTCGTAGATATCACAAATCCCAGTATTTGATTGGTACTTTATTTTGATTCTGGAGGGATGTAAGGGAAAGGTGACCTCAGCAGAATTTGAATTCTGAATGTAAAGATCCTGAAGAAATACTGCAAGGCATTTTGTCCACTGTTTTCATGATTCTGCCAGTTTGTCACCTTGTTAATAATAATAATAATAATAATAATAATAATAATAATAATAATAATAACAATCCTTTCTCTTATAGGCACAAGGTCAGCAATTTCGGGGCAGGGGCTGGCAGAAACGTTAGTACGCCAGGCGAAATGCTTTGCAGTATTTCGTCTGCCGTTACGTTCTGAGTTCAAATTCCGCCGAGGTCGACTTTGCCTTTCATCCTTCCGGGGTCGATAAATTAAGTACCAGTTGTGCACTGAGGTCGATGTAATCAACTTTATCCCTGTGTCTGTCCTTGTTCCGTCTATGTTTAGCCCCTTGTGGGCAATAAAGACATAAGATTGACCCCAGTGTTCAACTGGTACTTAACTTATTGACCCCTTGATAATAATAATGATGATGTTTATGAATTAAAAAACAAAACAAAGATCTGTATGGATGTTATCCTGTCAAATAAGGCAGGAACCCAGAACTCAGAACCAGTTAACTCCTAATCTAGTATTGTAAAAGCTCTAGGTCAGCTTTATGTAGTTTGTCCTTTCACATTTTCATATAGTATATTTTGGTAATCTGCTGGGTAGTCTTTTCCTACTTGCTATAAAGAACTTGTGGAGTTGAACTCAGTACTGTGTACTAATTAATGAACCACTGTCAATTTTACAGTATTATTATACATTGGAGCAGCAGGTTCCTATTCTGTGGTACCTCTATTTTCTGCTAGATGGCTTGAGCTATTGGATGCAATAGCAATGCAATGCCAGTGATAGGATTTGAAGTAGTGATCTCTTGTTTGGTTGTCCTGTTTCTTAAAAACTAAGCAGTCCATGACCTCTGTTTAGCTTTTATTCTATTTAATACTTGAGATACAATGCCAGTATTTTTAACAGGAGTGAATTTAATTGATACCATCAGGTATGTGCATCTGTATGTGCTTTCGTATGTATATATATGTGTATGTGCATTAATATTTATGTATGTGTATGTATATATATATGTGTGTGTGTGTGTGTGTGTGTGCGTATTTGCATTTCATCATTGTTTAATGTCTGTTTTCCATGCTGGCATGGGTTGGATGGTTTGACTGAAGTCTGGAGAGTCAGTGGCTGCACTAGACTCCAATCTGATCTGGCAATGTTTCTACAGTCGGATGCCCTTCCTAATGCCAACCACTCCGAGAGTGTAGTGGGTGCTTTTTATGTTCCGCTAGCACAGGAACCAGTCAGGCAGGCCTAACATCAATCATGTTCGAATAGTGCTTTTTATGTGTCACCGGCACGGGAGCCAGTCAGGGGTTCCTAGCATCGGCCAGGTTCAGATAGTGCCTTTTAGGTGCCACTGACATGGTAGCCAGTCAGGCGGACCTTATATCAACAAGCATATGTGCAGTTGTATGTATGTGTGTATGTGCATTTGTATGTATCTATGCATGCGCATTTGTATGTATGTATGTATATATGTGTGCATGTGCATTTATATGTATATATGTATGCATGTGCATTTGTATGTATATATATGTGTGCACATACATTTGTACATGTGTGCATTTGTATGTAAGTGTGTGCATTTGTATGCATGTGTGTGCATTCGTATGTGTATTTACGTGCATTTGTATGTATGCGTGTGTGTGTATGTGCGTTTGTATGTATGTGTTATATGGATTTGTATGTATGCATTATGTGAATTTGTATGTGTGCATGTGTATGTATGCGTGTGTGTGTGTGCATTTGTATGTATGTCTACATCCATTTGTATGTTTGCTTGTTTGTGCTTATGTATGTATGTGTGTGTGTGCATATGTATGTATGCATGTGTGTGTGCTTATGTATGTATGCATGTGTATGTGTGTGTGTGCATGTGTATGTATGCGCATGTGTGTATGCATGCACATATGTTAGTGTGTGCATGTGTGTATGTATGCGTGTGTGTGTATGTATGCGTGTGTGTGCATGTGTATGCATGCGTGTGTGCATGTGTATGTATGCTTGTGTGTGTGCATGCATATGTGTGTGTTTATGTGTGTGTATGTGTGCATTTGTATGTATGCACGTGTGTGCATGTGTATGTATGCGCGTGTGCATGCATATGTACGTATGCAGGTGTGTGTGTGTGCATGTGTATGTATGCACGTGTGTGTGCATGTGTATGTATGCACGTGTGTGCGTGCATGTGTATGTATGCACGTGTGTGTGTGCATGTGTATGTATGTGTGTGTATGTATGTGTGCATGTGTGTGTGTGCATTTTTGCATGTGTACGTGCATATGTGTGTGTATATGTACATTTGTGTGTGTGTGTATATGT
>NC_068982.1:89361636-89371378 GCF_001194135.2 Octopus bimaculoides | reverse complement strand
GTATGTGTGTGTATGTATGTGTGCATGTGTGTGTGTGCATTTTTGCATGTGTACGTGCATATGTGTGTGTATATGTACATTTGTGTGTGTGTGTATATGTACATTTGTGTGTGTGTGTGTGTATGTGCATTTGTATGTATTTGTGTGTATATGTGCGTTTGTGTGTATATGTGCATTTGTGTGTGTATGTGTGCATTTGTGTGTATGTATTTATGTGTGCATTTGTATGTGTATATATATTTGTGTGTGTACATTTGTATGTATGTATGTATGTATGTATTTGTGTATGTGTGCATTTGTATGTATGTATGTATTTGTGTGTGCATTTGTATGTATGTATGTATGTATTTGTGTGTGTTTGTGTAATATCTCTATATTTCGTTGCATATGTTTAATCCAGTGAAAACTGATAACAATTTGTGCCATTTGAAACGGAACTCATATCTGTTTTCTTCTCTTTTTTTCTTTTCAGCATGGTATTGATTCCAACATTCCAATTCCTTACTCCCACATTGATGTTGCTGGTTCAAGTGGACCATTTCCTGGTGTTCCAACTGGAGCTCCTGTTTTGGCACTATCCAGTCATTACATTCTCCCTCGTATCTGAAATCATTCCAGAACAAAATGAAATACGATAGAGAAATATTTGATTTCTTTGTATTAATTCTAATAGGATTATTTTTCTCAATCTATTTTTTCATTCCTATTTGAAATCTTAAGAATAATAAAGATCACTATTCAAAATTTCTTTGTCTCTGTCTCTCTCTCTTTTATAAAAAGTTTTGAAGATATGTTTCCTTTCTTTTACTTATTACTCTCAAATTTTACGTACTTATCTTTTTACTTGTTCCAGTCATTAGACTGCGGCCATGATGGGCTACCACCTTGAAGAATTTTTAGCAAACAAATTAGCCCTAGTACTAATTTTTTTTTGTGTGTGTAAAGCCTGGTACTTATTCTATCAGTTTCTTTTGTTGAACTGCTAAGTTACAGGTACATAAACACTAACACACTAACACACTAACACTAGTTGCCAAGCGGTGGGAGGAAAACACACACACACACATATACACAATAGATTTCTTTCAGTTTCTATCTACCAAATCTATCTAAGGTTATGGTGCCACACAGTGGGACTGAACCCGGGACTATGTGGTTGGAAAACAAGCATCTTACCACACAGCCACACCTGTGCCTGTGGATATACACACAAACTCAACAATGGGCTCTTAGTTTCCATCTACCAAATTTAGTTACTAAGTTGTTGATATTTGTTACTAATTTAGTCACTAAGTTGTAGATATTTGTCTGAGTAATCAAGTTTCTTAACCACACAACCATTCCTGCACCTACTGTTGGAGTAATTTTGATTGTATATTTCTTATTCTAACCACCTATTAGCTCCTTAGCTTCTGCAGTCATTCTGTCCTTCATGTGCTTGTATGGCAATGAATAGTTGAAACCCCACACCACCCTTCTTTGATAGGACACCAGTCTATTACAGGTAAATCTTTTTCCTATGGGGTGATGTTGAACTTGGATAACAGCAGTCAGTTAACCTCTTTTAAATGTTAGCACTTCTGTTTGGGATGTTGTATGTGTGCATATTATGTACACACATCATCATCATTTAACATCTTTTCTTTCCATGCTAGCATGGGTTGGATGGTTGGACTGAATCTGACCTACTTCAGGTGGCATCAAGCTCCAATGTCAGCTTTGGTATGGTCTCTGCAGATTGTGTATTATGCACAAGAATAGCCTGGGCAAAGTTTAGACAGCCCTTACCTCTGCTGGTGACAAAGGGCCTCTCACTCAGAGTAAAAGGCAGACTATATGACGCATGTGTATGAACAGTCATGCTACATCACAGTGAAACATGGGCCGTGACTGCTGAGGACATGCGTAAGCTCGCAAGGAATGAAGCCAGTATGCTCCGATGGATGTGTAATGTCAGTGTGCATACTCGACAGAGTGTAAGTACCTTGAGAGAAAAGTTGGACCTAAGAAGCATCAGATGTGGTGTGCAAGAGAGACGATTGTGCTGGTATGGTTATGTGGCAAGAATGGATGAGGATAGCTGTGTGAAAAAGTGCCACACCCTAGCGGTTGAGGGAACCTGTGGAAGCGGTAGACCCAGGAAGACTTGGGATGAGGAGGTGAAGCACAACCTTCGAACATTAGGCCTCACTGAGGCAATGACTAGTGACCAAGACCTTTGGAAATATGCAGTGCGTGAGAAGACCCAGCAAGCCAAGTGAGACCATAACCCGTGGCCAATGCCAGGGATGTAGCCAGCCCACTTATGCATACCTTTCCTTCATTGGACACTAAACTCTGCTTGCGAAGACCTGTTTAGGCAAGTGAAATTGAAAGCAAATCAAATTTGCAAATCTGATGACTGGTGCCCATGCCAGTGGAGCGCTAAGAGCACCATCCGAGCGTGATCGCTGCCAGAGCAGCTGACTGGCTTCTATGCCGGTGGCACGTAAAAAGCACCATTTAAGCGTGATTGTTACCAGCGTCGCCTTACTGGCACTTGTGCTGGTGGCATGTGAAAAAATATTCGAGCGAGGTCGTTGCCAGTGTCACTGGACTGGCTCCTGTGCAGGTGGCACATAAAAAACACTACTTCAGAGTGGCTGTTGCCAGTACCGCCTGACTGGCCCCTGTGCCGGTGGCACGTAAAAAGCACCTACTACACTCTCGGAGTGGTTGACGTTAGCAAGGGCATCCAGCTGTAGAAACTCTGCCAGATCAGATTGGAGCCTGGTGCAGCCAGCCATCTGGTTTGCCAGTCCTCAGTCAAATCATCCAACCGATGCTAGCATGGAAAGCAGACATTAAACAATGATGATGATGACATACATTCTTTTACTCTTTTATTCTTTTACTTGTTTCAGTCATTAGACAGTGACCATGCTGGAGCACTGCCTTTAGTCCAACAAATCTACCCCAGGACTTATTCTTTGTAAGCTTGGTACTTATTTTATTGATCTCTTTTGCTGAACTGCTAAGTTATGAGGATGTAGACACACCAACATTGGTTGTCAAGCGATGGTAGGGGGACAAACAGACACACAAATATATGATGGGCTTCTTTCAGTTTCCATCTACCAAATCCACTTACAAAGCTTTGGTCGGTCTGAGGTTATAGTAGAAGACGCTTGCTGAAGGTGCCACAGAGTGGGACTGAACCCAGAATCCTGTGGTTGGGAAGCAAGCTTCTTACCACACAGCCACAGCTGTGGCTATATACATATACACATATTTGTTTTACACACTCATAGATGTATCACATCATCAGCAATGATATAAAGAAACTGCTGAGTTTTAAACTGATTTATGTCAGATTAGTCACTCTTTTCAACTTCAAGTTGAATCTTTTGCCATTTGTTAACTCGGGCATGGATGTTTGTGTTCCTGTCCATGTAAAAGGTAAAGTTTGTAATAAGATTTCAATTAATACAGTTCTATATTTAAGAGATGAGGAATTATGTACATTATTTACATTTGACGGATATTTGTCCTCATCTTGTTTGTTGTTACCACGTTTCAGCTGATATACCCTCCAGCCTTCATTAGGTGTCTTGGGGAAATTTTGAACCTGGGTTCTCATTCATAAGGTATTTTTTGATGTTGTTATTATTATTATTATTCAGGTCACTGCCTGGAATTGAACTCGGAATCTTGGGGTTAGTAGCCCATGCTCTTAACCACTACACCATATGCCCATGGGCAGTGACCTGAGTAATAATAATAATGATAATAATAATAATAATGACGTTGAAAAACAGCTTAGGAATGAGAACCCAGGTTTGAAATTTCCCCAAGACACCTGATGAAGGCTGGAGGATATATATGCCAAAACATTGTGCTAACAACAAACCAGATGAGGACAAATATCCGTCAAAATGTAAATAAGATTTCAATTGTTTCTGATTATACAAAACAATGTTTGTTACAAGTTGAACTCTCATGATGTAGGTGTGGACTAAGGCAGCAGGCTGGCAGAATCGTTAGTACACTGGGCAAAATGCTTAGCAGCATTTTGTCTGTCTTTTATGTTCTGAGTTCAAATTGTGCCAAGGTTGACTTTACCTTTCATCCTTTTCAGGGCTGATAAAGTAAGTACCAGTTAAACACTGGGGTCAATATAATCGATTTACTCCCATCCGTAAAAACTGCTGGCCTTATGCCAAAATTTGAAACCATGATGTAGGTTGTGGACACATTTGTGTGTGTTGCATTGGCAAAAACTTAGTATACTGGATTAAAAAGTTAGCACTATTTGGTTTTATTCTTCATAGGTGCAGGTATAGCTATATGGTTATGGGTGGAGGCGCAATGGTCCAGTGGTTAGAGCAGTGGACTCACAGTCATAGGATTGCAGTTTTGATTCTCAGATCGGGCATTGTGTTTATTGAGCGAAAACATCTAAAGTTCCACGAGGCTTTGGCAGTGGGTGGTGACAAACCCTGCTGTACTCATTCACTACAACCTTCTCTCACTCTTTCTTACTGTTTCTGTTGTACCTGTATTTCAAAAGGCCAGCCTTGTCACAATCTGTGTCATGCTGAATCTCCCTGAGAACTACATTAAAGGTATATGTGTCTGTGGAGTGCTCAGCCACTTGCATGTTAATTTCATGAGCAGGTTGTTCTGTTGATCAGATCAACTGGAACTCTCGTCTTCATAACCAATGGAGTGCCGCAATATGGTTAAGGAGTTCCATTTCCAACTATGCAAGTTTCAGGTTCATTTCTATTGTGTATCATTTTGAGCAAGTGTCTTCTATAACCCTGTACTGACCAAAGCCTTGTGAGTAGATTCGGTCAATAGAAATTCGAATTGAAGGAATGAAGTAAAAAGAGAATTATCTCAATGTTTTGAATGAAAGCCTGAAGTCATCAGTGAAGCAACTGGGATTAGGATGCTTTTGGACCTTCATGCTGGACAATGATCCTAAGCTTACTTCACTTCTAATCCAAAATTGGTTGAAAGAAAATATGATAGATGTATTTTCATGGCTGGCTCAAAGTCTTGACTTAAACCTGACAGAAAATTTATGGTGGGGGCTAAAGGAAAGAGTGAAAGCAAGAAATTCATCTAATATGAAGCAACTAGAAGAATATGTGATTGAAGAATAGGCTAAAATTCCTTCTGGTCTGTACTTGAAATTAATTGAAAATTATCCTCATAGCTTGAAGGAAGTTATTAAGCATAAAGGAGACAGTATTGATTTTTAATTATTAAATTTTGTAGAAGTGCCAATAATTTTGAACCATCAAATTACTTTATTTTTGTTTTACTCATTAAAGATAGTTTTGGAAATTTATTTTTTGTTTGGTGTTCTTTAAACAATTGTGTAGACACTAATTTTTGTGAGAAATTCAATAAAAACCCATTTTTGACTAGGTGTGCCAATGATTGTGTGCATGAGTGTGTATATGACTAAAAGAGGCTGAAATCACATGGTCTAGTAATCCTGGCAGTGGAAATAATAGTGACTGTCTGCCACTGGTGATAGCTATGATGTGCTTTTATGCACTGAAAATCTATATGAAAGTTTTCCTCGCTTGGTAAATATCGTAGTATTTGTGTGTTTTAATGCAACATACACTTTTAAGTGGTGAATATTTTACCTTTTGGTATTAATACTGCTTCAATTCTCTCTTTCCTCCTCTCTTTCTCTCTTTCTCTCTCTCTCTCTCTCTCTCTCTCTCTCTCTCTCTCTCTCTCTCTCTATATATATATATATATATATATATAATTATGATAATAATATTAGGGATAAAAATCCAAATTTACACTGAAAAATTCAATTTAATTTAATTTATCAAAATTAAAATTAAATTAAATTTCACAATATATAATATATAAATATATAATTTAGAGAAAAAAACCACAATCATTGAATTCATCCATGAAATGCCACAATCACATATAGAAAAATTTAATAAGTAAATACACTAAAAAAAATAATAAAAATCAAAAAAGTACAAAGTAATAAATATTAAAACAACTACATGTGTTTCATAACCACATTTTCAAATAGAAAATCAAATAAAAATCAAATCGCTTCAAAATAAATCGATCGAAAATTAATTCTATTCAAAAATTTAGCTAATCTTTGCGTCAAAATACAATAATAATAATAATAAAATGAATGTATATATATCAACTAACAATAAATATCAAATGAATTTATATAAAAATACTTATTTTACCAATAAATAAAGGAAAAACATTTAACAATATTACTGAAAATAAATGCAATACTTATCTAATCGAAGCTTTAGTTTAAACTAAAATTTTAAACGTTATACTATTAACTTAGCGTTTATTAGAATTAAGTCACTTGAAAATTTTGATTTTTATTATAGATCTTTTTAGTGTATTTACTTATTAAAGTTTTGTATATGTGATTGTGAATTTTCATGGATGAACTCAATAATTGTAGTTTTTTTCTCTATATATATAATGTGTGTGTTTGTGTGTACCTTTACCTCGATATCATGATTGTAGACAAGCATCACCATATTATAAGTGATTTTGTTCGTTTCTGGCCATGGGGAAGTGTTGGCAGCAAGAAGGGCATCTGACTGTCGAAAACCTGCCTCAACACATTCTGTCTGACTCATACAAGAGTGGAAATGTAGATGTTAAATGATGTTTAATCTTCAAGACTATTACAGGGTATTTGGGATAAATTTGATGATTTCTCTGTTTCCTTTTTTCAGGAACAGCTTGATGTATTGGTGAAAAATCAATAGTGTTGGAGAGCATAAAGATTAAATCTGGAAAATACTTAGTTGACATGGACATCTGGAAGTCATCTGAATATTAGAAACGAATTACCTGCATCAGGATGATTTGCACTGAGTATCAAAATGCCAGTATCATGACTGCTGTTGAATGCTCTGTGAACATTGTAAAGGCTGTAAAACAGCTGCAGCAGAAGCTATGAAGCTGTGGCCAGCAGGAAAGGACACAGCAGAAGTTCTGACTATGTCCATGCACCAGGATTCATTCCTACATCTTTGAATTGAGCCTTAATTTAGACAGCTATGTGAAGCTACTGGAGGATGTGATTAACCCCTGGCTGGAAAAGGTTGTTGCTGAAAAGCCATAGATTTGGCTCCTTGCTATACCTCCAGAAGTGGAGGCGCAATGGCCCAGTGGTTAGGGCAGCGGACTCGCAGTCATAGGATCACGGTTTCGATTCTCAGACCGGGCGTTGTGAGTGTTTATTCAGCGAAAACACCTAAAACTCCATGAGGCTCTGGCAGGGGATGGTGGCGAACCCTGCTGTACTCTTTCACCACAACTTTCTCTCACTCTTATTTCCTGTTTCTGTTGTGCCTGTAATTTAAAGGGTCAGCTTTGTCACACTGTGTCACACTGGATATCCCTGAGAACTACGTTAAGGGTACACATGTCTGTAGAGTGCTCAGTCACTTGCACATTAATTTCACAAGCTGGCTGTTCCGTTGATCGGATCAACTGGAACCCTCGACGTCGTAAGCGACAGAGTGCCAACAACAACAATACCTCCAGAAAGAATCAGAAGCGGTTGTTGGAGAGTTTTGTATCTCTTCAGCAGCCTCAATTTCTGGCTTCCTAATTCTGATTATATGTGTGAGGCATGATTGAAAAAGACATCCACTACTCTACCTGTAACACCAAGGCCAAGCTGGTGGCCAAGATGAGAAAAATGTTCAGAGATCTTCCCAGGAAAACAGTGAGGAATGCATGCACCAGGTTCCAGAGATGTCTTGAGGTTGTGGCAGAAGCTAAGAGCATCTACTTTGAGTAAACTGTTATCTCCCAATCATAATTTCATTGATTTTTTTGATTTTTAAAAATATTTTAACTTTTGGATGGGATATTACTTTCTTTTCCTTTTATGGAAACTGCCAAATTTAGCCCCAATCTCCTATATTTTTATTATATATCTAGGACTAATTAAGCCCCAACCACCTATATCTTGATTATATATCTAGGACTAGATAATTCAGTATACACATGGTGTAATTTGAGGATGATGAGGCAGCTATTACTAGCAGGTAGACCTCTTGTGCTTGGTGATTATTATTATTGTTAGTGTTATTTAGCCCAGGGTTAGTTTTAACTGAACTGCTCATGTGTATGCCATGTTTTCCTAGGCTCAATCTACTCAATACCACATTATCCAAATATGTCCTTGTCTATAACCGGATGTAATTTGAGGGATATTTGACTGCTATTGCAAACAGGCTGAACTCTGTTATTGGCTCATCTTGCTTTCTTAGTTGTTTAGTTCCAAGTCAGCTTTGATGAAACAGACATATGATCAGACATTCCAGCAGTGACCATCCTCCTTTTTTTCCCCCTTTGCACAGAGAATCTGGGACCATATAATATACTGCTTATTTATAAGGCTACACTGTGATTTAAAGGACTTTTGACTGTTATTTCTAGTAAGTCAAGTGGCCACATAAAAGCTCCCTTGATTTGTTGGTTGTTGGTTATTTTCCATGCTGTTATGAGATTAGACAATTACTGTAATAAGATCAATTTTTGCTCGTTACATAAGTAGAAACTTGTTTATTTTGGACAGTAAATTTATTTAAGTCACAATACCACTGGCTTGAATCAATAAAAGAAGATAATTACGATATATCTGCTGGTTGATGGTTCACTGATTTTCTGCACTGTGTGTCCTGAACATTTTCTTCACTACAAACAATACTGTTGCTTACATTTTCACTTTAAGTTACTTAGAACTCTCCAACCCAAACAACAATCTATGAAACTTTGGACAAAGAAATACCAACCACATCATTTTTAACAAAATGTTTTTCATGTTATCTCATTGGTTTAGTGGATTTGCAAAACTGTGAGTTATCCTTAGAAATTTTCGCCTAGAATATTCTGTATATTTGATATGGCTGCAGTTTTTAACAACTTTAGCTTGCTTAGAAACAAGTGAGGGATGGCAACAAAAACAACATCTGGTTGCAGAAAATTTGTCTCAATGAATACTACTAACCCATACAAACATGGAAAAGTGAACATTAAAATATAATGATGATGATGATGATGATGATGATGATGATGTTAGTGGTGATGACGGTGGTGATGGTGATGATGATGATGATGATGATGATGATGATGGGGATGAGGAGGAAGCTGAGGAGACAAAAGGGCTTCAACCTCCTCTTCCTCATCCTGTTGTCCACATCCTCATCCTCCTCTTCCGACTTGTACTTGTCCTCCCCATCCTCCTTGCTCAATTTGTCTTCCTCATCGCCTTCCTCATTCTCCTCAGCCTCCTCCTCCTCCCCATCATCATCACCACCATCATCATCACCATCATCATCATCATCATCATCATCATCGTCATCATCATCATCATCATCATTATTTTAATGTTCACTTTTCCGTGTTTTGAGACAAATTTTCTGCAGCCAGATGCTGTTTTTTGTTGCCAGCCCTCACTTGTTTCTAAGCAAGATAATATTTCTCTATGATCAGATAGGTTTTCCTGAAAGACTGAAAATGAATGACACTGCTTGCACGATAATGACACATGTTTACAATTGCCATACAATATTAAGACGAGGTGGCACAAACACGCATACATATGCGCATGCACGCATGCGCACACGTGTGTGTTTGTGTGTGTGTGTGTGTGTGTGTGTGTGTATATATATATATATATATATATATATATATATATATATATATATATATATAT
>NC_068982.1:89359305-89361151 GCF_001194135.2 Octopus bimaculoides | reverse complement strand
TCATCGTGACCTATATCTGACAGACTGTCTGTTACAGTCTGTCAGATATAGGTCACGATGAATACCACAAGGTATTGAAAATACGTATTCGCATTTATATATTTAATTCTTTATATTGAACACTTAATATTTCTTATATTCAATAAGACATATTCTATATATTCAATAAGTCATTCAATACTTCATTTCATTGTACCATCCATTCTTATATTATATATTATATATTCCATATTCTATATCCCACATTAATTTTACAAGAATATAAATTAAACATAAAAAACTGACAGAGTTGGAACTCTTTTAAATAAAATAATATATATATATATATACACATACACACATAAGAAAACGAGATGACAAAGGAACAAATGATCATTGAATCCATTGTATTTTATAACAGAAACAACTGTAAGCTAATGAAGATTATTAGATAATGGTTAATTCTTTTGCCAATATCATTTTCTTATACATACATACATACATACATACATACATACATACATACACACACACATACATATGTATATATATATATGTTAAAGTCTGTCATACCGGCCATGACGAAGGGAAATAGCCCTGAAACTCGAGTCGCCTTTATATATTTATATTTATATATTTGATCCTTTATATTGAACACTCAATATTTCATCTACATTCAATACTTTCTTTCATGGTGCCATCCATTTTCATTTTATTTTATTTCATATTATATATTGTATATTATATTATATATTGTATATTCCATATTCTATACCCAACATTGGTTCTGCAGGAATATAAATAAAACATAAAAAAACAGACAGTGTTGGAACTCTTTTAACCAAAATAATATATATATATATATATATATATATATATATATATACACACAGTTATACAGTATCTCACAGAACTATGTACACTCCTAAAAGAATTTTAGTAAAATTGCCATTACTCTGATTATAGCAGAGGAAATCAAATGCAATTTATACTGAATAAATATATTATGCATGCAAACATTATATAATTTTGGAACACAAGACAATAAACATTTTCAAAGTTATGAACGAAATATTAATTTTCAAACGTTACAAAAATATGTACACCCTAAAGGAAATTTGCTATATTTAATATTTTGTCCACTTTTTTTTACTAAATTCAGATATTGCTGATGATTTCAATTCTAATAAATTATTTCTCCTGGCACTTTTGCACTGGTCATTGTTATTGCATCTGCAGGAATTCCGATTTGTGTACCGTGGTGGAAATCTTCATTGTCATTAAGTTGGCACCACAAGGAAAAGAATTGTCTGATGATTTAAAGAAAATTATTTTTAATTTGCACAAGAATGGTTTAGGATACAAGTTAATTAGCAAACGAATACATATTAGCGCAAACACAGTTGCCAAAGTAATTCAGAAGTACAAAGCTACTGGACGGCTAAGCAATAATCATCGTCCAAGTCATCCTTCTATTTTAACTGCACGTGATATTCTTTTCTACTCTAGGCACAAGTCCCGAAATTTTTGGGGAGCGGGTCGGTCGATTAGATCGACCTCAGTGCACAACTGGTACTTAATTTATCGACCCCGAAAGGAGGAAAGGCAAAGTCAACCTCGGCGGAATTTGAACTCAGAACGTAACGGCAGACGAAATACCGCTAAGCATTTCGTCCGGCGTGCTAACGTTTCTTATTTCTTTACTGCCCACAAGGGGCTACACACAGAGGGGACAAACAATTGCAGACAAACGGATTAAGTCGATTGCATCAACCCCAGTGCGTAACTGGTACTTATTTAATCGTTCCCGAAAGGATGAATGGTAAAGTCGACCTCGGCGGAACTTGAGTTCAGAACGTAACGGCAG
>NC_068982.1:89325963-89359113 GCF_001194135.2 Octopus bimaculoides | reverse complement strand
CTCACCGCCTTCACTGATCGTGATATTCACCACATCCAATGCTGCGTGATGGACGATAGGCGACGTACCGCTTCATCTTTGGTCCAAGAAGTGTCTTCTGTTAGTGGAAAGAATGTATCCGCTCAAACAATTCGTTGAAGTTTGAACCAGTGTGGTCTTCATGGACGCATTCCTCGTAGGAAGCCTCTCCTCACTACCAGGCATAAATCAAGTGTTTCTTTTACCGAAACCTATGTAAGTAAGGAGATAGAGTTTTGGAATAAAATTCTTTTCGCTGATGAAACTAAAATCAACTTGTTTGGGTCAAATGGTATTAAAGGAGTATGGCGACAACTAGATGAAAGTAATAGCGACAAATGCACCGTGCCTACCGTGAAATATGGTGGCGGGAGTGTTATGCTTTGGGGGTGCATGAGTGCGACTGAAGTCGGAGGGCTCACATTTTTTAAGAGAGGGCTTTATTGTGACATACTGCAGTAAACAATGTTGAAAAGCATCAAGGAACTAGGAAGACATTCCATGCTCCAACATGATAATGACTCTAAACGCACTTCAAAGATGACGACCAAGCTTTTATCAGATAAAAAAGGTAAAGGTGTTGCCTTAGCCTACCATGTCACCTGATTTAAACCCAATGGAAAATCTGTGGGGTGTTTTGAAAAGGGAATTTAAGGAGAAAAAAATCTTGCAATCTAACACAGTTGAAAGATATTATTCAGGATGAATGGAGGTCGATTTCATCGGTTATATGCAGAAATTTAGTCGACTCTATGTCCAGAAGACTTAATGTAATCATTGAAAGCAAAGGCAGTCACACCAAATATTGAATACAGCAAATAATCCTTTAGGGTGTACACATTTTTATATCGTTTGAAAATTAATAGTTTGTTCATATCTTTGAAAATGTTTGTTTTGTGTTCCAAATTTGCATAATGTTTGCATGTATAATATATTTTATTCAGTATAAGTTTCGCTTGATTTATTTCGATAATGACAATTTCACTGAAATTTTTTAGGGGTGTACATACTTCTGTGAGATTCTGTATATGATGGTTTCTTTCAGTTTCTGCCTACCAAATCCACTCACAAGAACTATAGTGAGACTGAGCCCAAAGCCAAGTGGTTCGGAAACAAACTTCTTAACTACACATGCCTGTGCATTGACTGTTCACATGAAATGAGTATTCCTAATATATTTCCTTTCTCATTTTTTGTAGTCTTGTGCCAATGTAAGGAATGATTTGATTGTAACTACTGACATATTTAGAATACTAGCTTAAAAGCCGCACTCCATGCAGACTTTTAAGCTAGCTCGTGGGAAGAGCTAATTGGGCCTGCGACCCAAAACCAAAGAGAGCAATAATAATAAAGCATTTATTAGTACCCTACCAATACGGTATTACTTTAAATTAAGTTTAAATGAAAACTTTGTAACTTCACAGATTTTTGGAATTCTTTAAAAATTCGAATAGAAGATATATATATATATATTCAGAGAAATGAAGAAATGAAACTTGTCAATAATTAATTCCATTCAATCTTATTCTACCTTTACTAATGGAGATATGAAATCTAGTTGTAAGGATATAAACGATATCAATTTTAATTTATACGTCAACACCAAACAGAAGAAGGGAGATAACTCTTATTTAACTCCCCTATGTTTGTTCTAAAGGTAAATCTATGTTTTTCAAAGATAGTTACACTAAAAATAAGGTAACTAATAGTAAAACCATTTGGTTAATTATTCCTTATGGGAGGAAAATCAAATCTAATCTTCCTCTGCAGTTTCGTGAAGCTATTATTAGGAATTTTCCGAAGAATTCTAGATATTACTCTATTATCAACTCACACACGGTTAAGATTGGTTTTTCCAACACAAAAAAATCTCTTACAAATTATCTCCCCTCATAATATTAGCCTGTTAAATATGGATACTTTTACTAATACTAACATTAATTTAGCTAATACCATCCATCCCCTAGAAATATTAATAACAAGAACAAGGTTATTGTATCTGAAGTCAATTACAACCGAATCAAATTTATGTCAAGTATCTCTAAAATTAAAAATTCTATATGTCAGTGTAAAATTACTTCTGGTAATGAAGTATTTTTTTTTTTAATATACGCAGCTCATCTTCTCAGTTATCTAAAAGAATTTCTAATCATTACTCTACATTTAGGGATAAGAATAAACGCAACAGTACAGTGCTTAGTAAATTAATTTGGTATCTAAAAGACCACAATAAACAATTCAATTTAGATTGGTTTGATTCTCTCAATTTCGATACCTTATGATAAAGGCAAGGAATTCTGTCTTCTCTGTAATTCTGAAATATTTTTTATTCTTTTTCCTAAAAATCCCCTTGTAAACACGGTTATAGAGCGTGCATACCGATGTAAACATTGGTAGAAACACACCTTTGTTCATATAAGTGATATCTATCACCTATAATATAAAATTGAACATGGGCGACCATTGTATTCTTTCTTGTCTCGAGGTTCACGGCCAAACGGCTGGGTGGATTCGTGTGAAAAATGGCACACATGTGGAGACGGGTGCATAGATTGAAACGCGCTTTGTATTTTTCCCTAGCCCTCTTAGTTACAGAGAAAATCGATTAAAACAACCTGCGTGCGTGCGTGTATGTGAGTTTGTGTCACTGAAGCCATTTAACGAAAATGGCCGCCGTTTGTTTACATCTGCGCGGATCCATTTTTTTTTATTACAATATGCGCAAGAAAATGGTGCTATCATTCCGTGAAAAAACAATATCTGGATTTGAACGAATAAATACTCTGTTATTTCGAACCCCACCCCCCCAAAAAAAACAGAGCTACCCAATAATTTGAAACGCAATGTATATACATGCATATATACATATACTCACATATTATTTGTATTATGCATGTATGTATGTATGTATGTATGTATGTATGTGTGTGTGTGTGTGTGTGTGTGTTTGTGTGTGTGTGTGTGTGTATTGTGACTTTGTGTCTGTGTTTGTGTGTGTGTGTGTGTGTGTATTGTGACTTTGTGTCTGTGTTTGTCCCCCCACCACCGCTTGATAACTGGTGTTGTTGTGTTTACGTTCATATAACTTAGCGGTTCGGTAAAAATGTACCAGATATATAAAAAAAAGAACTGGTGTAGATATTTGTCCGAGTAAAATTCTTCAAGGCGGCAGTCTAATGACTGAAAAAGATAAAAGGACAACTAAATTCCTTAGTAAAAGTTAAAGCTAAGGGAGGTAACTCTTGTACCTCTCACGGTCGCTTTATCTGCTAGAAATAGCAACTTAAATGTTTTTAAATCAGATCTCAATGCTGGATGTTCAAGAACCAAACGATGGTCAAATTTTCAATTCTGGGATCATCCTAATTCCTAAAAGGTTTAATATGGCTATGTAGAGCAAACGCAGACCGAGATAAAGGGCTCCCAGACAGAGAAAATTTCGCTTTTATTAATATAGACACCGAAAATCTTTGAATACATATCAGCTTATCTTTTCTATCCTGATCATTGTATAAGACTGAAGATTACAGGTAAGTTCACCGCCATCAACTCACCGTGAAGAAAGTTGACCATGAGGAAAGTTAACCGTGAGGAAAGTTTACCGAGAAAATATATTCATAGTATTAATAGTTACAAAAAATAAATAAGAAAACGGTGAACTGATGATGATGAATTTTCCCAGCGGTGAATCGATGATGGTGAACTAAGCGGACATGAAGACAGACTGAAAGTATTGTCTTATAATCCAGTAAATCGTTTGGGGCTGTGCTGTCGAATTTGACTTCATGTTGTAAATTTGAATAAAGAAGGAAAAACCTAGTGTACAAGGTTTCTTTGACGCTATTTTTATGCATATCTGAAGGTATGTAAACAGCACTGGTCATGAAACACATAGAGTGAACCTTCTATTGAAGACCTTTATTTCAACGTGGTGTCAATATTTTTCAAAAACTGTGCAATTCAGTTCACTTTCTCTATAAATATGAAACTGTGTCTAAGAGGTTAATATTAAGTGCAGTGAAAGCAGAGAGCTAGCAGAATCTTTAGCAAAATACTTGGTGGTATTTCGTCTATCTTTACGTTCTGAGTTCAAAATCCGCTGAGGTGGACTTTGCTTTTCATCCTTTCGATGTTGATAAAATAAGTACTAGTTGAGCACTGGGGTCGATGTAATCGACTTATGTCCTTTTCCGAAAATTGCTGGCCTTGTGCCAAAATCTGACGCCAATATTACATACAGTTGTCCTCTTGTTATTTACTGCAATGAATTAAACTAAACAACAAGGTTAATTTAACCTCAACGTTAATTAACCTTAATTATCACCCACCTCTTCTTCTTCTTCTTCTTCTTCTTCTTCTTCTTCTTCTTCTTCTTCTTCTTCTTCTTCTTCTTCTTTTTCTTCTCCCCCCTATCCCCCTCCTCCTCCTCCTCATCATCATCATCATCGTCATCAACAGCATCTTTTAATGTTCATCTTCCATGATAGCGTGGGTCGGACAGTTTAACAGATTTTGACGTGTCTGAGGCCTTCATAATGCTCCCATGCTAAATCTGACATCGTAGCAAGATGCTGCCTTCGGCCCTGACAGATCCCTTCAAACTCCCCAACACATTGCTAGCATGAACGATGAACGTTTAAAGATGCTGATAATAATTATGGTTAATTAATCATTTTAGTAATTTAAGCTCATTACTGAATAGAAAGAGAGTGCAGAAACATTTACTATATGTAAGTAGGTTTCATGTATATTCATATCCTTATCTTTCTGAAGTCTGGATCAACAAGCTAGAACTTCTTGATCGTTCCTCACACAACGACAATCCTATGTTTCTGAGAATTCCAGGTGGTGCATACCTTCTGTTGGACATAAAGTAACCAATAGTTCTACGAACGTTTCTACTGGGATCATCATTCTGTTTTCAGGAACATATCATGGCAATTGGTGTTCTTGATGCTAGATTTCTAGATTCCTTCTGAAACAGCTGTAGCATAGCTGGGCGGGTTTGGGGCGATCCACGCCGGGAAACGTTTTCATGTGAACGGCACTTTTGGGTCTGCTGTATAAGCTTGTATAGACTTGGGTGCCTGGGGGAGATGGTGGCAAACTGTCCTGGGTGACACACCCTGTAGCTATGATACTTGTTAAATAAGATGATACGTTGTATAATGTAAAGAAACCACTTTTTCAGCGTTTAGTGGATGTGTGTATATTTAAAAGGTGAAGAGTTTTTAAAAAATATAAGAATTGATGTATTAAATATTCCATTACTCATCTAATTTTGGCACAAGGCCTGCAATTTTGAGGTGAGAGTAAGTTGATCATATCGACTATAGTACTCAATACTTTATTTTTTCGATTCTAAAAACACGGGTGCAAAAGTATTTGAATGCAGAACGAACCAGAAGAGATACCACTAAGCAGTTTGCCTGACATGCTAACAATTCTTGCAGCTCCCCACCTTCATGAATAAATATTGGTTTCAAATTTTGGCACAAGGCCAGCAATTTCGGAGGAGAGGTCAGTCGATTACATCGACCCCAGTGCTTGCATTGATAAATATCATAACCACTTAACACCAACTTAGCTTTGATATCTTAACAGTGATAAAAAAAAAGGCCATAAGTGTTTCGAGATGAAATATATTTAATTTGTAGTTTCATTATTGACCCCAGAGGGCGAAAAGGAAAAGATTGACGGGATTGGATCTCAGAACTTAAAGTTAGTTCCGAAAAGCACTTAATCTGTTAATCTTCCATTTATACAAATCAGAAGACCAGAAGTGGTTTAGAAAAAACAAAAACAAAAAGCAAAAAACAAAACTATCTAAATGATGGATAAGTATGTATCATATTTCAACCATTCAAACATGCAAAAAGAAATATGTTAGAGTCAATAAACATACCATTACAGAGTCGCTGGAACCGCTAGAAATACTGGAAATAGTATCCAACTCTTATTTAAAAAAAACAAACATTAGATACTATAGTTCTATATAATTCTACCAGAACAAAAGACGAGATGGTCATGGCTGGAATGCCTACTTTCATTGGTCGGCTCGATCAAGACTGAGCTGGAGCTAAACAACAGCAATAACGGGAATATATTCCCAGCTGTATCTATTTAAAGCTCAGTGTATACGGTTAGAGTCGTTTCAATCATTTGACCGTTTTAATAGGTGGAAAGCAATATTTACCTGGTGAGATTCGAACACATAATTGTAAAAGAACACAACTAGATACCACAAAACATTTCCCGGTATCATCTATTTTATACATTAATTCTATGGGTGATCTCGACAGTTGCATCAGAAGTCTTTCTAGTGTGCGGGTCAAGCAATGGTAGATTAATACTATCATATAAGAGGCAACTGACTCAGATGCAATAGGAAGTATGCTGGTAGCTTGTTATTTGAACTATATAAAAGGATAAAGATGGAATGTCAGACGTCTAGATAGCGAAATTAATTTAGAGCCTGAATTTAGTTGGCTATCAAGACATCTGACATTCCATCTTTATCCTTTTATATAGTTCAGATAACAAGCTACCGGCATACTTCCTATTGCGGCTGAGTCAGTTGCCTCTTATATGATATGTTGGGAGTTTTGGAAGGTTGAAGGTGTAATGTATTTAGAATAATGAGAAAATATGTAATGTCAAAATTTACCCTTGGCACCGGCGAGAAATGATTAGAGTGAACTTTTATTAGTCAATGGAAAGAATCAGGGCAACATTCGATCAAATTCTGTTTACACAAAAGAAATATTTATCCAATATGAAGCAAAAAGCTAACAATTGCAAATAGGAAAACGAGAAAATATGTATGTCAAAATATATCATTGGCGTTGGCGAGAAATAAATAGGGTAAACTTAAAAAGTCAATGGAAACAAGCAGAGCAACATTCAACGTTTGTTCTTCCCTTTTTATTACATAATCGGAAGAAATATTTATCCAATATGAAGTAAAACGTGAACAGTTACAAATAGGAAATTAGCTTCTATATATGGGGTGGAGGTCAATATTTGATTGTATTCTACAGTATTGATTATTATAGTTACCGATATCGGAAAGAAATTGTGTTGCTATGTGAAAAGTAACAAATTTATTTTTCGTATAACGTATATAAGCCTTGATTTCTAGTCATAAGACATATCGAAGAAAGCTGGGACGTGTACTACTAAAAAAAAAAAAATAAATAAATAAATAAAATATCCTAGCTTCAGTATTTTCTGTCTGAACTACCGAGGCAAACAAAGAAACCACAGAGTGCCGCTAGACCTATCAGAAAAAGTAACTAAATATCCCTCAAATCACGTCCTGCCATCTCCAAAAAAAAAAAAAAGGTTCCTAGATAAATGAGTTGAAATCGCTACGGATGGAATACCTTTGATTTATTAGGTCAACTGTTTCGAGACGTAACTGGGTGTAAGCTAGTGTTTCTTAATCTGTATTATTCTACGCTCCACTTCGATTTCTGTCCTGCTCCATCCGCAAAATGGACGTTATTATTACGAGGGCTCAAAGATAGTATGACGCATCTACGTATATATTCAATGGCATATAAATGTTGAAAGGAAGTTTTAATTAAAACATCATTGCAGCTATCATTCATTTGCTACTTACACCCTATTCTGAACAATCCCGCCATCCCAAATGCTAGCATGCTCCACCGGTAGGAGTACTCCTTTCCTTCAGAAACACTGGTCTAAACGAACAAATTAGCACCTACTTTCCTGGTACTAAGATTTGTTGAACTGGATAACATGAACGTTTCGTGACTTTGAACTAAAAACAAAAAACAAAAATCAATGGAACAGAATTTTATTACCTCCAGTAAAGACACGTAATGGTAATGATGGTGGTGTTTGCATTAACTTTGGGGCTGATGATGGTGATTGTAGGGGCAGGGTATTGCTGGTAGTGGCGGTATTCTTAATTGTATTGCTGTTGCTATTTAGTCTAAAGCCAATCCTCATTGATCTAAGATCAAAGAGATTTAATTCAACTTTTAAAATACAGTAGGCTTTCGCATTATCTCGTGTCATTGTCTTTTATATTAGATGGGGGTCTCCTACCCCATACTTTGTTGCAGTTGTTGGTCATTAAAGAGCTGGTGGGTTGAAGACGGCAGTGCTTTTATTGGTTTCGGTGGCGATAATGGTGTTGAGGCGGGGATGAAGATTTACATGCATACATACGCACATACATACACACATATATACATACACACGTCCATCCATCCCTCCATCCATCCATCCCTCCATCCATCCATGCATACATACAAAAATATATATATAAATACATACATATACACACATAAATAAATACATACATACATGCACATACACACACACACATATATACATACATACATACATACATATATGCATACATACATACATACATACATACATACATGCATACATACATACAATAATACTCCGTTGATATTGTTGAAATCTCAATGAAGGAGCCTTGGATTTTGGGTAGAAACTGGCTCTTTCTCTATTGGCAAGAAATCTTGAAATATCTGGCTGAGTAAAAAGTAAACAACGTTTTGAAACATGAAATTCATCACAGTTTATTTCAACAATGCGGAAATTTTATTTATTATAACTAACACATTTTTGCCACCGAGTTACAAGTTTGTTTATTCCGGTAATATAAAAGTCTGGAGTTCTAGAGCTGATGAACTGTTGAAACTCACTTTTAGCATCGGTTTGACTTTTGAAGTCCTTCTCTCGCAAGAAATCATCAAGGTGCTTGAGAAAGTGGTAGTCGGTAGGAGAAAGGTCTGGGGAATAAGCTGGGTAGGGATGAACTTCGTAGCCAAGTTCCCTCAATTTCTGGAGCGTCATTAGTGAAACGTGTGGTAGAGCATTGTCATGAAAAATGATTGGCCCTCTTCTGTTGGGCAGTCTGGGACCTCCTCTAACATCTCACCATTTATACTCACGTTCATCCTACCAGCCATTCCAACTCTCGGACATCTCATTACCTTACTCCTAGCTACATTCAATTTCAGTTTCTTCCTCTCATACACTCTTCCAAACTCTACCACCAGTCTCCTCAGTTGCTCTTCCAAATCCGCCACCAGTGCTGTATCATCAGCAAACAACAACTGATTCACCTGCCAGTTTTCTCCATTTTCTCCCATCATTTGGGCTCCCCTACCAAAGGTTCTAGCATTCTCCTCTCTCACCACACCATCCATATATAAATTAAACAACCACGGAGACATCACACAACCCTGTCTTAACCCCACCTTATATCCATTATACTACCGGTATATTACCTATTTTAACCATATGCATATATATATGCAAGCTTATTATACTCATAAATTATTGTTAAAGACAAGGATAAACATGAGTTTATCAAGAATCAAAATTTAAAGAAGCCAGAAAATTGAGAAATATCGAAGAACAACAATTGACTTACATCGATTATTATTTATTAATCCATTACAAATCGACTGCATCTCATTCCTCTACATTTGATCTTGTAATTAGTAATGATTAGTCTAATGGTAGAATGAAATAGCTGGGAATGTCATCTTATGTATTTTTCATTGGATTTCATAGAAATTTATATCTGTATCACTATCAGGTGATAAAACAGAGTTGGAACTTCAAAGAAAATGTCAATTACATCAATGACGGTGCACGGTGTACCATATACATTTCAGAATTTGCTTTATGTGGCTCGGCGGATTTAGTCGAAAGTTTTGTTAAAATCTATAAATCATAGAACAGCTTTTATGTTCTGATATTTCATAGCTTCAATAAAACATCGTAAAGCATGGATTTGTGATAATGTTGATTTTCCTGGACAAAACCAATTTCATTGGTTCTTTGTAACAGTGCGTGTTCTTAAAAGAAACATTTATTGTTGAATTTACCTTCAGTAACCGATAAAATAACGCTTTTGTATTGTTTATTATATCCGAGATTTCCTTTCGATAGGTTCGGCACTCAATCATTTTTCTACCAAATTTCATGGTTGTCTTTTGTGTGAGGTTTTATTACATTCCGCATGTAGTGGATACAACATTGCTCCTGTTTTCCTTTCGTCCACTTGTAAATTGTCAAGGTAGGTACCTTATCGTCTGAATAGAACTTAATATAATTCTTTATTTCTTCTCTGGTACAGTAATCTCTCCGAATAGATATTTCTTTTACAATATTACCGATAATTTGGACTATAATATTTATTGAATACCCAAGTAGATCAGGAAGTACTCTTTCCAATTATTTAAATTCGGTCTCCAGGCTTGTCTGCTTTTAGTTTTCTTTTATTGGTTTACTTTCTCCTTGTTATTTCCTTCACAGTTGCCACGCGAGAGAAATTTGTTGGTTTTCCGAAACATTTTCGATTATATTATTTTGTAAATAACTTTCAAGTTCTTGTTTGTAAGATTCATTTTCTTGATGTTTTTTCATTTTCCAGTGTTGCTTTGCCAACTCTCATGGGTTTATTTATTTTCCATGTATCTTTATGTGTTAGCTTTGATTCTTCTCTTATTTAAAAACAATATTTCTTGGTTTGCTTTTGTGATACTGTTGTTTTTTCTCTTTTCATTTTACTTTCGGATATTTGCTTCTTCTGCATTTTCATGTGCATTTTATAAAGTTATTGTAAATGGAGTTCGCATTTTTGCTATTATCTAAAATTTGTAATGCTTCGATAAGATTTTTATTATCAACTCTAGTTGATTTTCTGGCGACAGCATCGAAGGTAAGCTACTTGTAAGCTGAAGGCATTGAAATTTTACTAATGTTCTTACAGCCTGAATATTCCTGTCGCAATTCGGCGATTAGAGTATAAAATTAATTTATACACGTATGTATGTTTGTATGTATGTATGTATGCATGTATGTAATGAGGGTGCATGGCCTAGTGGTTAGGGTGTTACGATCGCGAAATCGTGCGTTCGATTCGCGAATCCGGCGGTGTGTTGTGTTCTTGAGTAAAATACTTTAACTCTCGTTGTTCTACTATCACTTAAACCTCTAACACGTGGCACACTGTGCCCCTGTACAGATTGTGTAAATTTGCTGTAGGGAGTGAGCTAATGTACAGAACAAACAATTTATCACTATGAATAATTCATTTTTGTTGGTCGTTCAGCAAGAAATTGCAAGAACCGTCTTTCACGGACATGAAAGACTACCATGTATGTATGTTTCTCTTCTGTTTTTAATTATATGAATTCTTCCTTTGAAGAAGGAACTGGTTTCTAGCAAAGATACAAAGCTCCATCATTGGAATATAGACAACGAAAACAATGTCACATTTTCAACCCGAGAAAAGTCTTGCATAGTTTTACTGATCCGCTTACAATTTGTATTTGTAATGTGCGAGTAAGTTCTTTTTCTGAAAATCCAAGCTTATCCAGACTGACAGTTAACTATTTAATTACAAAACTAAGTGCTCCAATTATTATTAGTATAAATTTAAATTTGTAATCCGGATATAGAAGCTGGAGGTTTTGAAGCAGTCGTCCACAGTTATTTTCTTTCCCTTTGATCATCAAAGAGATATTCACATCAGTAGGACAGCTGACCTCTATGATGGCACATGCTTTTTCTTGTCTGTCCCAAACAATAATATCCAACCTGTTATGTTTACACTTGACAGATGTTTAGATGGGAATGTTACACTAATATTCCTTGTGTTGATATTTGTGTATATATTCAATAATAGTTTGTCTATATTTATTCCAGGACAGTAATTTTTTCTAGATGGCATTGTATATTGTTATTGCGTCAGCATCGTGTTGTGCAGGGAGGTAGTACCTTGATGACATTTTGGGGCAGTTGCTAATCACACAGAAATATGTCATAATCTACATTTTCGGTTGCATCTTGGAACTCTAAAAGCGTCAGAGTTTCTTTTGTTTATTACTTATTTAGTAAAAATCTCCTTTCTTGAGTTGCACACATATAGCCTTCGGAGTGTGATGTAGCGGTCACGGGTCCTTCATGCCAATCGTACTGTCTTCTTCAGGTCTTCGGGAAACATACTTTTTTTTTGGGGGGGGGGGCTGCTGAGCGTTTCCCTTCAGGTCTTTGAGGCATGTTAGTCCGGTTTATTTGGGGATATATGGAAGGTCGTCAGGAAAAGAGTGCTTCCAGAAGAACTAGCTTCCGACGCGTAGGGTATTGTTTTCTTCCCTTTTCAGTACTAATCTAACGTACTTCTTCTTAAGGCTGTACCTCCTTTATGTCTTCTCAGGCAGGGCCTATCGATATCGCTATTTCTTTCATCTTTTATTAGACTGGGGTCATGCTCAGGCATCGCCTTGAGGAATTTTAGTCGAACTAATCGACCCCAGTACTTATTTTCTTTTCTTAAGCCTGGTACTTATTATATCTGTCCTTTTTACCGAACAGCTAAGTTAGGGGGTCGTAAACTTCCAAATATCGGTTGTCAAGCGGTGGGGGGAGGCAAACACAGACACAAAGACACATATACACACACACACATACGACGGACTTCTCTAAGTTTCCGTCTACCAAATCGACTTACAAGGCCTTAGTCGGCCTGAGGCTATAGTATCTGACACTTGCCCAAGGTATCACGCAGTGGGAGTGAATCCGGAACCATGTGGTTGGGAAGCAAACTTCTTACCGCACAGAGACGCCAGCGCCTGTAAAGGTTTCCAGTTGATGTTAAAATCTTATGGGTTTTAATGTCTTTGGAGTGCATTTCTTCTACAGACCAGTCAAGTATCCCAAATGTTGGGATCAGCACTGGTACTGAAAATGCATTGTGGTATATTGTTTTGTTATAATAGGTTAGTTGCGACTGCCATATTTTTCTTAGTTTGGTGTAATATTCTTGGGTCATTCTATCTTTATTCACAGTACCTTCGTGTGATATACTTTCATCAATGCCTAGATACTTGTAGCAATCTTTGTGTGGGAAGGAAAGATGGTGAGACCATTAATGCACAGGTTTTGTGTCTGGGGGCGGGGTGGGGATCTGGTTATCCCCGTTCAAAATCGAATATGTACATTTCTTTTGACCAAATTCCATTCCTGTGTCAGCTGAAATAAATGTCATTAATTCCAGCTGTTTTTTTTTTTGGCATTGTTGACATTTTAAACATAAATCTTGAGGTCATCCACAAAGAGACTATGGGTTACATTAATATCTCTATGAGTTGCAGACCCTAGCATGTTGCCATTTGAGTTTTGTAGCAAGAATGATAATGGATTTAGCGCCAAAATGAACAGAATTACAGAGGAACTATTTTCTTGGAATATTCCCTTTGAAATATTTATGGCACTGGAGACTATCATTGCACTCTCTCTTCTACGAGTGAGAATTGTTGCCCAGGCCTTTGGCCTTTGTGAACTTCTCAATGATAGCAATTAAGATAATAGGCATTTTTGCCGAACGAAAACACTTCAGCAGCCATATATAGGGCATAGAGCAAAATACTTTCCTGTAATCAAGCCATATTTTGTAAGGCTCCTACAAGGTATTTTTAACCTCAGGCAGAACAACTTTGTTTATCAAAAGTTTTTCAGCACATACTCACACCCACTTCTATCGACCGGCCTAATCGCAATGATCTTGGAAGAACTGGTTGAGACAGCTTATGTACAATTTGTACATAGTACTTAGGCAAGTGATGAGCCTAGAGTTTTCAGCTAAGTCGGTGGTTTCATATGTATGTATGTATGTATGTATGTATGTATGTATGTATGTATGTATGTTCTCTTTCTCTTTAATATAGAGGAGATTTTGACTGGCCATCTACTTAGTAGCGAGGTTGTGAAGGAAAGTATCTTGTTTTAACCATCATCCTTTAAATCTTAAGGTCTTGCAGATTTTTATAGCCTGAGATGTCGTGATCAGTTGCAGTGTTTGAATTAAAGATTTGCGTCTTCTCCCTAGACGCCCCCCCCCCAAGTTCAACCATACTTTGATCCAGACAGGTACGTATGCATCCTGTTGCTCCAATAACAATAGGTATGAAGTAGAAAGTGTATATTGGGTAATAGATTTGCAGACTCCTTATGAATTGTCTATAAATGTCCTCTCGTCCTCTCACTCTTGTATTTTTCTAATCACATTGGTGTCGAGAAGGCAGCTAATTTCCACAACAGAACATATCTTGTCTTTGTTTACTCGTACAACAATATCTGGCCGGTCGAGTTTTAACTTGGTAGCTGTT
The DNA here is from genome assembly GCF_001194135.2 of Octopus bimaculoides. Classification (NCBI taxonomy): domain Eukaryota; kingdom Metazoa; phylum Mollusca; class Cephalopoda; order Octopoda; family Octopodidae; genus Octopus; species Octopus bimaculoides. Next base: position 89,344,906 of record NC_068982.1, on the reverse strand, counting down.
TTATTTTTTACAGTCCACCAATATTTCGTCGAATCATTCAGTTACACGTTTTCTTTCACATACAAAAGGTTTTTCTACCAGCATACACAAGCAAGCAAAAGATGGTTTTAGACAATTTCTCTCTACCAAATTCTCTCACAGAGTAATCTAAAAGCATTCCATGTTTACTTGTGTATGTTGGTGCGCATTTGTGTTTACAGACATCTTATAACTGGCGTGTATATCGTGTCTCTCTATGCCTTCTAACATTAACTGTTCAGCAAATATCAGGGTGAAAAATAAACCCAAAACAACGATTTGATATGATCAACTAAAATCCGTTGAAAGTAGTGACTCAACACAAGTCCTATGAGTGAAAACAGTAAAACTAAAACAATGTATCTATGTGTGAACCGTCTTTCTCGGACATGAGAGACTACCTTCTGTTTTTAATTATATAATTTCTTCCTTTGAAGAAGGAACTAGTTTCTAGCAACGATACAAATCTCCATCATTGAAATGTTGACAACGAAAACAATGTCACATTTTCAACCCGAGAAAAGTCTTGCATAGTTTTACTGATCCGCTTACAATTTGTATTTGTAATGTGCGAGTAAGTTCTTTTTCTGAAAATCCAAGCTTATCCAGACTGACAGTTAAGTATTCAATTACAAAACCAAGTGCTCTACTTATTATTGGTATAATGTAAATTTGTAATCTGGATATAGAAGCTGGAGGTTTCGAAGCAGTTCTCCATAGTTATTTTCTTTCTCTTTGATTTCCTTTCTCTTTGATGTTCTCAGTATATATTGATGGATGCTTGAAGTATTCATGTTTGAATGCATGCATGGGTATATGTGTTGTGCGTTTTGTTTTGTTCGAAGCATCGAGAAATTTTAAACTGTTTTTACGAAGCTTAATTGTAAATGAAGCTGTAAATAAAGCTCATAAAATTTCAGGTAAAACACATCAGAGATGGAAAAAAGTTGAACATAATCAGCTAAGGGATCGAATCATGGAACTGCTCGAGACATTACGATCGTGACAAACTCCTACACCAAAGAAATACTGATAACTCTGAACCGTTAAATTAGAAGCTTTTATCTATACAAACGAGAAGGGAATATCTATCTATCTATCTATCTGTCTATCTATCTATCTATCTATCTATCTATCTATCTATCTATCTATCTATCTATCTATCTATCTGTCTGTCTGTCTGTCTATCTGTCTGTCTGTCTGTCCGTCCGTCTGTCAGTCTCTGTGTGTGTGTGTGTGTGTGTGTGCGTGCGTGCGCGCGTGTGCATGTGTGTGCTTCTAGGCACAAATGTTTCAGAAAAAAGCCGAACAACACACTTGACGACATCAATGGATTCGATCTGGCAACAACAATTTAATACTATTTTCTCTATGTCTATTCAACATGTAATATTCAGCCTTCCAGTTATAATCTCTACCACTTAGTTTTCTTTGTGAATCTAACCACCGACAGTACCATTGAAATTAGTCAGGGAATATTATATAATATAATTATATTTTGTGTAAAATGGCAAGTTTTTACATTTTTTGCTCCATACAATTTATACTTTGTCCTAGAAGTTTCTCATCACTTTGCTTACTCAAGGATATATTTTCCTTTCTCTTTAATTCTTTTTATAGTTTTGTACATTTATATATGCATAAAGACACAATTACACACACACACGCAATTACACACACATATATATATATACACCCATATACATTTATATATATATAAACATACATATACATAAACACACACACACACACACACACATATGTATATACACACACATATATGAATACATATATCTTGATGTTATACACTCTGACAAATGCACGTGTGTGTGTGTGTGTGTATGTGTGTTTATGAACGTATATGCATATCTGCATTTGTGTTTGCATAAATATATATCTATTTCTTTATATATGTATATATATGTGCATGTATACAAACATATATATGTATATATATATATTTATATTGTATGTATGTATATATTTATATATATAATCCTATGTTTTTATATGTATATGTATATATATACGCACACATACATGCACACACACACACACACACACATACACACACACACACATATATACACATACACACAGTCACATCCGTGTATGGTTAGATCCATATATATATATATCTATAATCATATATTAAAATATTCCATCAGAATTGGCAGAAATTACAAACTCTTGCACATACATACATACATACATACATACATACATACATACATATGTACAAATAATATGTATATACATGCGACATGGTTAAGAAATTTTATAGAGACCTGAGGGTGGGTATCTTAAGATGTATTCATAATAACACATTCTCACCCTCCCAACCCATCTACCGTCTTTTTCAGTGAGTCATTTGAATGGTTCCTACAATTGAATGTTATGTGTGAATAGAGTAAATTCTTCTGTTGAATATATGCTGGACGCTTTTCTATTTTATTAATAAGCTTCGCTTAATATATCCAGTTTTCAATTATTTCCATTGAAAATGATATTGGAAAATTCCTCTTGATTTCTCTTCTACGGTACTCATTCAAAGACCATTTATAGTATGATTCAACTTAACGTATAATACAGGCAATGTGCTTGATTAAAGTTGCTATCGTTCAGGTCCGTTTAGTATCATTATAATATTGTTAGGTAGAAATAAAATACCAATAATTGTTTTTTCCATAGGCACAAGGTCTCTTTTCGGAACGTAAACAACTATAACATTGTGTAACATGATTTTTGTCCTTGGGTAGCAACTATTGTTTCCTTTTTGCTCACCCCTAGCCAATATGAAAAATCGCTAATATTTCCTTTAAACTTTACTTTTGTTACGATATTTATTCAAATCTCAGACTCTCTCTCAACGCATGGCTATGATGCTCCCCCACTACTGCCTACGATCAAAGATGCACATATTGTCAGCCACTAAGGGACATGTTCAAATGGCTAATATTAAGCAACTAACAAACGCATCTATTTTATTGAACAGAATATTTGCAACACGATTTTTGACCTTGAGTAGTAACTGTTATTTTTAAAACCTGGTACTTATTCTATCGGTTTCTTTCGCCGAACAACTAAGTTACGGGGAAATAAATGCATCAACACAAGTTGTCAGTATATATATATACATATATATATATATATATATACACACACACACACGGTAGGCTCTTTTCGGGTTCCGCCTACTAAATCTACATTTGCCCAAGGTGCGAAGGACTGGACCCGGAACCATGTGGCTGGAAAGCAAACGTTTTACCTCACAACCACGCCTCCTTACATTCCATAAATTGTAATAAACGATTTATTTTGTACTCTTTAATCCTTCTGAAGAGTATATACACGCACACATACATCCACACACACACACACACACACACACACACACACACACACACTTTCACACACACAAACACACACACCCGCACACACATGCACACATATACTTGTGAGTGCACCAAAATTTAGTTTGCTGGGGAGTCAGCAACCCTGGCGCAGACCCTGGATACATGGATACGTGTAATACATACATACATACATACATACATACATACATACATACATACATACATGCATGCATACATACAAACATACATACATACATACGTACATACATATATACGTACGTGCATACATACATACATACATGCATACATGCCTGCATGCATACATACAAACATACATACATACGTACGTACATACATACGTACGTACATACACATTTACATGCATAGATATATACACAGTTGCATGTTTGTATACACACATACATAAGCATATACATTCAGAGGAGATTAATTTATTTGTACGAGCAACTAAAGGATTACAAGCAAGATTTTAAATTTGGATTTGTATTTATTCTTCAATATTTCCAATCTACGTTTCATGGTAGGTTTGAATTATGAGTTATGGTGTATTAGATGTACCAGAAGCCATGTTTAAATAAACGAAATACCAAAGGAAATAAGTTAGAGATATTTAAATATGCCAGGTGGGTTTTTAGTAATACATCTGTCACAGCTTTCCGGCTAACAAAGATCAGATTTCTTTTCACAAAGTATGAAATACTTAATTCTGATAAATTATCTCCATTTTCTTTGTGATTTGGATTATTTTTATCGTACGTCATTCAGTACAGCAACGCCTACCAGAAATTACACAACGATTTGAGTACTGAACTCTATATCAATGTCAAAAAAACTGGTTCAATAATTAATTTGTAGTTCGGCCAAGCTACTTTCACTCTGTATACTGCTCCCCCCACACCATTTTTATCTTCTACAACTGGCTCAGGATGATGTTCATACCAGTAAGCAGGAGTGCTGATTTTGTAGTGTTTACATACTTTCCAGTGTAAATACTGTCCTACCCTACCGTGGCGATTTTTGTATTCGTTTGGTGTCAGCATAGGACATCCCGAGACGAGATGGTCTATTGTTTCGTCAAATGTGTCACTGAATCTGCATCTAGAGTCAGAATCGTTTTGAAGAATATTAGCCTAGTAGTTTTTTGTGAGCAAACTTTGATCTTGTGCCGCCAATATGAAACCTTTAGTCTCTCTTTTTAGTCCTGAACTTCTCAGCCATTGATGGGTTGTTGCTTGATCCACATCAGCATTTTGACTTCGAAGTATATACTGTCCATGAAGAGGCTTCTGGCGCTACCACTCCTCAATTTTCTTCTGCCCGTTCTTTTTTGCAGTCTCCTTGATCCACTTTGCTTGATTTTTGGCAGTGGTTTCAGGTTCTTCAAATATTTCAGGATTAATGCCAGGCTCTCTTGCGAATTTGTAAGCTTCCTTGACAATAGAATGTGATCTTTTGCCGCTTTCGTGTTTGCACACAAATCGCAGCGTCCAGTCTTTTGAACTGGATAAGTACCTATCCATTGCTATTGTAAAGGTCTTATAGCACAGTTCAACCTGCATCATTTCTCTTCCCTCATTACTTCTAGGTAGGTACAGACGACCAACATCTGCTTTTGGGTGGTGCATGTTCTTAGAAGTTAATATTTTTCTTGCCTTCCTGTCCAGATGCTGGACCTCCGTAAGATTCCAGTTAATGATGTTAAAACTATATTGGACTACTGGAAGTGCCAGGGTGTTAATGACTTCGATCTGATTTTTAGAGTTGAGTTCAGTTTTTAGTATGAGTCTTATTCTCCTGTAATATTCATTTCTTATTTTTTTCCTTCATAGTAGCATATTGTATACCATCTCATCTCTTTGTTTATCCCCAGGTATTTGTAATTTTCTTGTGAGTCAAGCTCCTTGATGGTAGTGTCGGTATCTAATTTAATGAAAGCTGTTTGCCTGAGCTTGACTCTTACAAGAGTTGCTTTAGCACACTTATCAAGGCCAAAGTCCATTCCGATGTCATTACTGAATTCTTTAACAGTTTTCTGTAGCCCTGTAGCTCTTCGTCATTTCTAGCAAACATATATATATGTAATATATATGTAATATATGAACGGACCCTTCCTCTCACTTTATCTGACCACTGCATCCATAAGTCTTTACAGTTCCTTTTCCGATTCTGTAAGTAAGACTGTGTCATCTGCATATCTTATGTTTATGATATTCCCACCTCCTACCCAAAGGCCTTTTTCTTTTTCCAGTTCTATTATGATCAGTTCGCTATAGTAATTGAAGAGATCTGGTGACATAACATATCCTTCTCATATCTCTCTCCTGGCGTTACTTTATTAACTGAATTCTCCATTCACCTTTAAGCACACTGATTGGTTCCAGTACAGGCTCTGCAAGATTCGGAGGTCTTTCCCATACAGATGATGGTCACTGAGTTCTTCAAATAACATGCCATGTCTTACTTTGTTGAAGGCCTTTGTGTAATCCATGAAACACACGAAGACGTCTTTTCGCATCTCCAGAACCTGCTCCATCATCATTTTCAATACAAATATACCATTCCTCAACATTTTGATGGCTGCATGTACTTCAGATTGTAGAATCTTTGGACCCTCATTAGAGTTAGAAAAACTCTTATAATGGCGAATAGTATATTCATTTGAAGCTAAAATAGAACATCCTGAGACGGGGTGGTCAAAAGTTTCTCTGATTGCACCACAAACCGGCAGCAGGATCGACACCATTTTTAAGAATGCTTGCTTAGTAGTTTCTGGTGGGCAGACATTGATCCTGAGCTACTATATTGATGCTCACTGTTTCCAGTTTAAATCCAGATGCAGCTATCAACTAATGGTTGATATTTGTATCAGCATCAGGATCGCTGGCCCTTGTAGGGTAATACTATCAATAACCGGAACGATTTTATGTTTCCAAGCTTTTCTCAATCCAGCTATGGGAAAGGCTGTTAAGCGCTTTTTTGTAATCAATCTATGCAATAGAAAAAAATTGTGTCGGTTGTGGAATCCCTCAAGAGATATATTATTACAACTATTGAGTCATGTTTACCAATTTATCGTTCGTTGGAGAATATCTGATGGATATTATTATTTCATACATGGCATTAAGAAATGTAATTGGTCGGTAGATTTTTTTTTGGTGGGGGGTTTATTAGTTGCGTCACTTTACCTGCCAGAGATTGTTCTTGGAGTCATGCATAATACTATTATAAAGGTGGGTTATTTTCCCATGAAAATAAGGGAAGCTCTCAGCCAGAAGATATGGTTTTTATCTTTTCCAGGTGATTTCCATTTGAGATAACTTTCCGAATAAATTTGTTTGCCTCGCTGAAGGAGACATTGGTTTTTACCTATATGTTATCGAATAAGTATCAATCAATCAGGTTCGATTAAATTTATTATATCTTACTCATCTTACTGCTGTGCCAAGATGAGAAATGATTGTCAAATATTTGTGTTGCGTATATATTTTATTATTGCTTTCCGTTTAGTCCCTTGTCACTTGTATGCTCTACAACAAAAACAACAATGACGATGACAACGATGAAGACAATGATGACAAATCAGCAAAGGAGTTTCTATGCTTGACTAGCTAGAAATAACTGCCAAATTCCTCGCCATCTTTAAAAGGTAAAAAATACAATAAATCACCTACATTGTGTTGTAAGAAGAGTCGTGGTAGACCAGTTACAGTAATCCTTTCCACAAAAATGGCGAAGAAGTGAGCAAGGGGCTAGCAACCTTTTCTTGAAACAAAGCTGGTGTTTGTTATCTGGACCACTGAAGATCTGACCGATATTCAGTGCAATACAGAACGCTAATATTAAAGAAAAAGTTGAAGAATTGCTGTCTTCGCAAAATTTGCAACCTTGTGTCAATGTTAGAAAGCATCTCTTCATGTAATAAAATAACTAACTCTTAAAAAAAAGTACTTTTAAAAACGATATATTTTAAAAATTCACAGATGCGAACCGCATTCTATAACGAAGGTGTTGTGGAAGGATTCCGACCACTCCACAAGGATATAAAAGAAAGTAGATATGAAAATTACTTCACAGTTCTAATCATTGATTCATAATGTAATAATGATTTCATATTTTGGCACAAGGCTAGCAATTTCGGGGAAAGGGGCAAGCCGATTACATCGATGCAGGTGATCAACTGGTACTTATTTTATCGACCCCGAAAAAAATGAAAGATAAAGTCAACCTCGGCGGAATTTGATCTCAGAACATAAAGACAAACAATATGTCGCTCAGCATTTTGTCCAGCTCACCGCCTTAATAATAATAAAATCCTTTCTCCTATAGCTACAATGCCTAGATTTTCTGGGGAGGGGGTCAGTCGATCACATCGACCCTAGTACGCAGCTGGTACTTAATTTATCGATCCCCGAAAGGATGAAAGGCAAAGTCAACCTCGGCGGAATTTGAACTCAGAATGTAGCGACGGGCGAAATACTGCTAAGCATCTCGTCCAACGCACTAACGATTCTGCCAGCTCACCACGACAAATAGAAGAGGAAATAAACAACCTTGGTTGAAAAGGAGAATTTCAGAAGAGAAGATATAAACTCCTTGAACGGTGTAGTGTCAATACTTGTCAGGAAAAGTTAGGAAGAAGTATGGTCTAGAAGTCTAGAAGTATGGTCTAGGCCTGAATGTTGTAATTGAAGAACTGAAGCAGCGCATACTTACAAAAAAAGCAAACCTAACTAGGTTTGAGCAACGGGTTAAGCAAATTGTTTAGAACCGATCAAAATAAATTTTATCAAGAGATTGACGATGATAAAAAGCGTGGAAGATTAGTCTCTGATGCTGAAGTCGACGTTTCTGGGGTAAGATATGGAATAAGCAAGAACAGCATAATACTACAGCTGAACGGTTCTGCAGGCTGAAGCAAATAGTTTCTTATCGTCAGCAAGAGGCTGTTCACTTCACAGAAGACAATATCAGAAATATGAGTAAAAAGATAAGCAATTAGAAAGCAGGACCTGGTGATATACAGGGATTTTGGATAAAAATGTTCAGCAGTTGCCATAAATTGATCGTAGAGCAATTTAATGCATTGATCAATGGAGAAGAAGAAATCCCGGGCTGGTTGACAAAAGGACGAACGGTGTTGTGTCTGAAGGATGCATCAAAGGGAAATGTTGCTGACAATTACAGGCAAATTTCTTGCCTCCCATTAATAAGGAAGTTACTGTCAGGAAGAATTGCAGAAGAACTGTATACATTTCTTGATGAGAACGATATATTGCCGACAGAACAAAAAGGCTGTAGAAGAAGATGCAGAGGTACCGAAGATCAATTATTGATAGACAAAATGGTAATGCAAGATTGTAATGCAAGATTGTAATGCAAGGAGAGCACATTTGGGAATGGTTTGGATTCACTATCGCAAAGTTTATGATATGATTCCAAATTCATGGATCATCGAATGCTTAGATCTGTTTGGAATTGCGAGGAATGTAATGTGTTTCCTGAAGAGAAGTATGGTGAGGTGGAAAACTGAACTGACATCTTACGGAAAAAGCTTGGGAACCCTGGGTATCAGAAGAGGAATTTACCAGGGTAATAGCTTATCTCCATTGCTTTTTGTTCTCTGCTTGACATCTCTGACCTTTGTACTTAGGAAAATGAACCTGGGGTATCAACTCAAGGGAAAATCCCTAACAATCAACCACCTCCTCTTCATGGATGATTTGAAACTGTATGGCAAGGATGAGACACAAGTGAGTTCCTTGGTGGACACGGTTCACTGTTTTAGTGCTGATATTAGAATGGAATTTGAACTGAAGACATGCGGGATAATCTGCCTAAAAAGAGGCAAAATACAGTCCTTAACAGGGATAGAATTATCAAATAGAGACTTGATTAAACAAATTGAAACTGAAGGCTGTTCAACGAGATAATGGAGAAGGAAATGAAAGAGCCCCTGAGGATTGAATATTTCCGAAGACTAAGGTTGGTGTTGCGCTCAAAATTGACCGGATGGAATAAAATTCAAGCAGCTAATGTGTGGGCGATAGCATCACTTCGGTATGGAGCGGGAATTATAAAATGGCAAAAGAGAGAAGTGATGAGAATGGATACCAAGACCAGAAAAATGTTGACAGTACACGTCGCCTTCCACCCTAAGCTTGACACCGATACGCTGTACTTGTCCAGAAGAAAGGGTGGAAGAAGTTTGATCAGTTGCCAGGACTGTATCGAAGCAGAGGCAAACAGCTTAGGTCGGTATATAAAAATACCGTGGAGCCATTGTTGAAACATACGAAGAAGGCCGGCGTCATCAAATTTGTGTAACGAAAGAAAAATTTAAAGAAGAAATGAATAGAAAAATAAAAAGCATAGAAGGAAAAGAATGTACGGTCAGTTTGCAAGAAATGTGAACACGAAGACAGATACAGAGGACTGGTGGCTATGGATGAGGATGAGTGACCTGAAGGTAAAGACAGAAGCACACATATGCGCAGAGAGGTGAAACGGTATGGCACATCGTTAGCGAATACTCTGTCTTCAGGGAAGAGATATTGTATTTGAGACGTTGAAGAAGAGAAGTTCTCGCCTTCAATATCTCTAATGTACGATCTCTTTCCTGAAGACGGAGGCTCGTTTCATCATATGAAGGAATCAATCTACAAATATTATGGTCCGCCGAGCCCCCAGAAACAGCAGTTGGATTTCTAATACTTTTCCTACACCCCTTTAATTCTCTATAACATTTCTAATCTGTGTAAGTTGGACCTATTTATATATATACATCGATATAGTTTGTGTAGTTCATGTATTTAATACACTTTATATATTGATCTGTCTAATTCGCTCATCCCTACATTTACCTCTATACCCGCTCAAGTTTAAATCTATTGAGCACTACTAAGTTTATTCTATACGGAGAATATTTGGATCTCATCTATGAACTATATATGTGTGTGTGTGTAGTGTGTGTATATATGTGTGTGTGTGTCTTTGTATTTACGTGTATATTAGAAGGTCTTTGACATAGTTTCTGTCCACTAAAGTCTACTTACAAGCTAGAGATGAACCTAAAAACGGTCAACCTTAACGTATGATGTAGTAGTGGGGGATCGGACTCGAGACCGCGGATAACTTTTTAATCACACAACTATGCTTGTGATCGTGTATATTCGTACAACTACATACTCATGGATAGGTTGTGTTTCAACTCAGAGTCTTTATATTTAGAAGATGTCATCTTATTTTCTACTTGACTTTTGTGCCACAGCACCAGATATTCATATCCAAAGACTAATATAGCGCATAATCTGAAAACGTCCGGATTTAGATTAATCAAAACACAGTGTAGCAGATAAAGACATGGAAATTACTTTAATAGTCTGGAGATTTAATGTATCATAGCAACGACTCATCTTTGGAATATAAATAATTAAAGTAAGAATTGGAAGTGAAAACACAGGGTGCTGTAATTAATTCTTTGTAATATTTAATTTCGTACCATCGTGATTTCAAATCACTAGGTGTCGGATTTTGCTTGTCATCCCTTTGGGACCTGTATATAAAAGTATTATTTATAATAAAATAGTAATCCCACTTCACCAGCACATGACTATAATGTTGTTGTTTAGCTCCTGATCAACCCTATACGAGCAGATCTATGATCGAATGCATTTCAGTCATGATCAACTCGTCATTCTGAATGTCTAGAGTCACATGTGTTGATATGACCATCCATTTTTTATTTGAAGGAATTTGATTGCTGCTTTCAGAGCTTTACTCTCATTCGATTCGGACCACTAACCGGGGATGTCCCCAGCCCTATCAAGCAAGAGTATGAAGCAAGCAAGCAAACGGTAACAACAGCCGTGTTGCGCCTCTCATATTGGCTCACTTGCCATGTATGACTAAAGTAATAGTAGTTGCTGCTTCTGTGTAGCCCTTATCTGTTTCGATCAAGAAGTCTTACAACAAGCGGATACTCAGTCAAGCGATTTGACGTGACTCACAGACATTTTCTTCTCACTTGTACAATCTGCCTAACTTAAGACCATATTATACACTCCAGAATACAGTAATGGGATGCAGTGTGTCTGGACATGCTGTACGCTATTCCCTGTCTTAAAATATGTGAATATATTGGACATGGTTGTGTTGCAAAGGAATTTGCTTTACAACATAGCGTCATGTTCAGTCCCATTGTGCAACACATCCACACATAAATTGGCTATGTGTCTTCTTTCAGAGACACAAGTCAAAGTCAACCAAAACCTTGTGAGTGAAATTTAGTTGGAGAAAGTATCTGTCTTTGAAGGGTAGTCTTACTCCGTTACCGAGTTCAATTCCAACACTTGGCCCTCGAGTATCTTTAGCGGTTACACTTCTGTTACAAGCGTTCATATTACGTCTCCAGTTTGAGTATATCTACTTCACTCTCTCTCCTTTTCCCTGAAGCCCTTTAAACGGGATAAATTATAGTTTATCTCTTAGTTGTGCTGAGAACCTTTTATTTATATATAGCTTTTTCTTGTTTTATTAGTATTCTCATTTAGCAATGTAATCATCATCATCCTTCGACCAATCTATGGTTGGTCGGAACTCCATTGACAATCCCCTTCCACAATACATGGTCCTGCATTGCTGTGTTCAGATCTTTAATATCCAGCTATGAGTTCCGAGATATAGTATCTGGAAATGTCAGTTTCCTTGACAAAACACTTCCAAAGGGATGCCATAGGAGCCAGGATGAGATAACCTCTTTCTCTGCTCGATGACAGCGGCCAGCAAATTGTAGTTGTTTCTGCTTTAGCTTGAGAGATATTGGTATCAGATTTCCGTAGATGTTCCTAAGTGTTGGGTGTGATCTCCAACTGATGTTCTGTATCTTTCTGAGCAGGTTGGGATATGTTCCATCTAGTTGTTTTTCTGAGAGAGCCGATAAGGTCCAGGCTTCTGATCCATAGAGAAGGACTGGCTCAATCAGTGTTCTAAATATTTTAACTTTTAAAGTAGGTGGAAGGTTTGAGTGTCAGATCTTATCAGATCTGTTATATGCATCCCAAGCAAGAGCTTTGCCAATGCGAAAGTCCTTTTGGGAGTTTACTATGTGTGATCCAAGATATTTGAAGTCGTCAACGTTTTTGATTGATATATTATGGAATCAAATGCTTTGCGAAAGTGGTCAAAACAGATTGTGACGCTCTTGTTAAATTTCTTTACTTCTTCCAGTATGCGACGGATGGAGTGGATTTGAGCAGTTGTTGACCGGACCCTTCTAAATCCATTTTGATTCTCACGAAGAATTGGATCGAGCATAGGTACAATCCTATTAAGCAAGAGTTTGTTATAAACTTTAGCTGCAATTGGAATCAGAGTAATGCCTCTATAATTTCCTGCCCTTGTTAGATCACCTTTTTTTGTGGGGACAAGGACATTTCCACACTTTAACCAAGCTGATGGAAGCAAATGATGTTCATATGTGTCGTTGCAGAAACCTAGTAAGCTTTCATGCAATATTGGATCTTTGCACAGTAATGTTGGTATGTTATCGAATCCTGGAGATTTATTGTTAGCAAAACTACTGAGAGCTACTTTGAGCTCATCCATTGTGAAAGGCCCGTGTTGATGTCTAGTATTTAAGATATTTAGTGTAGAGGAAGTGGAAGACCGCTAGATTGTGGTGGTTCTCCAAGAAGTTTCTGAAAGGGGTCAAACCATTTGGCTTTGCGCTTCTCAGAGGAACCACCTTTAAGCCTGATGGAGGGCTTAAATTTTCTTCCAGTTAGTGCGTTTATTAATTTCTATACTGCAGCATGTTGCTTTGCAATATGCAAGTTTGCAATGTAATAAGCGTAGCAGTGAACAATTAATGGGTGTTTCACTAGTTTCAAACACCGACTTCAAGGTTCTGTATAAAACTAGGGAAAATAACAGGTAATCAGCTCTGCTATTTACATGCTTTATCTAAATAAACAATCAGAAGTTTCAGATTTATAATAATAAGGGAAATGAGAATTTTTCAGATAATGACATTTTCCATAACGGCCATATTACTTTTGGAAAACTGCTGTCGGCCACAGTAGGTTAAAAAAAAATGGTCATTTTAAATATTTTCCTTTTCTGTTAATGAATTAATTTTAATTACTGCTCGGTCGACATTGTTGTAACATCCTATTTAAACCCAAACAAAATTCTTCTTTTTAAAAATTTTTCCTATATCAGTGGTGCTCAAACGGTGCTCCGCTGGAATTTTTTCAGTGTTGCTGACGTTATGTTATTAATCACTAAATGTTAGGTCATTCTGAAACGAAGTTTATCTAAAATATTTTAAGAAAAAGCGAGAAAATTTTCTTTACGCTAGCTACTGGTGGTATTTACAACTTTTGGTGGAAGAAAATAATTTTTATTTCAAAAACAAATCTACCTAGCAATGCAGAAACAGATTTATTAACCCGCATGTTGCAGGAAATTAAGACCACCAGGTATGTCTCTGAGTAGTTCTCGATTTGCTAGAAATAGTTGCTAAATCTACCTTGGATCACACAATACTGTCTTTTAATAAAGACACTTTCGAGAATGTAACTTGTAGTACACAATGCGGTATCGCGGATTCTTATAAATATAATTTAAGACTTTAGAAAATCCATACTAATACTTACTTCTCTTGGAAGACATAGCATTCATAATTCTGCTGCAGACATGTAGGATTAATAAGATAAGGTAAACAATACTCTCCTAAATATTTATAAATTTTGATGTGACTATGCCAATGACAACAAATTCTAAGTTTAGCAGATGACCATGAATTTGAATTTACCAAATTATTTAGTTTATCTACGTGAGAAGAATGAAAGGCAGAGTCAGCTTTGGAAAGATTTAAAATTGCGGCTAAATACTGCTAAGAATTTATCAAAACAATAAAAAATATCATTATGAAGTTCCTCATTTTTGTTGTATTTGGTCTCCAGTGAAACAGTGTTCGACATACATACGACTTAGCTGTCACTAGCGGGCGAGTATACACTGGTAGCATATATCACGCTTTCACTAACCATATTATGCGCCTATGTGGTCGTAGACAGATGTAGACACATTCTCGATCCCGTCACTGTTGCACCCGGGATCGACAGATGGTGGAAGGGTGGACTGCACTAGGAATCAGCTGGAATAATGTGAAATGAAGTGTGTTGTTCAATGACGCAATATGCTACATAGTCCACCAGACTTAAAATTTTGGCACAAGGCCAAAAATTTAGGAGTGGACAAGCCGATGACATCGACCCCCAGTATTCACCTGGTACTTATTTTTATCGACCCCAGAAGGGATGAAAACAGAGTCGACCTAGGCGGAATTTGAACTCAGAACGTAAAGACGGACATAATATTGCCAGTTCGCCGCCTAAGACTGACGAAATACCGTTGAGCATTTTTCCCGGTGTGCTAACGATTCTACCAGCTCGCTACTTAAGACGGACGAAATACCGGCAAACATTTTTTTCCGGCGTGCTAATGATTTTGTCAGCTCATCGCCTTACTTTGACCAGTAATTGACTATATCACCTTATGAACATGAGTCGCACGACTTAACTACTAAGTGGCAAACCTTTGCTTGTTCTAAATGGCCCTATGAAGGTACAGAGACGAATTAGAAGACATTATCCCCTAGAACATAGCACAAGCGAACTCAAAGAACCTCAACTTTGGTGATGTGCCAATGACAACAATTTCTAAGTTTAACATATGACCATGAATTTAGATTTACCAAATTATTTATTTTATCTACGTGAGAAGAATGCAACGCAAAGTCAACTTTGTGATTTGAAATTGTGACTATATACTGCTAAGAATTTATCAAACATTCAATAATATTTACTACCAAACCACCGACAATGAAAGTATTCATAATAATTACAATTTCTATAATATACACAGGACTACATTTTTTTGGAAATGAATATAATTGCTGTTATCTACTCCAGTACGTATTATTTTTCTTTGTCGATTTTGAAATGATAAAATGTAAAGTCAACCTTGTTAATACAAAATTACAATGCAAAGATCCTGTGAACTCTAGCATACAAGTAGACCACATGCTCTTATATAATAAATTTGATATATTCTTCGACAAAATAGGAAAAAAATGACAAAAACAAAAAGCATAAATAATAATATCATTTTAATAATTGAAATAAGTAATACGAAATGATGATAATGGTTATAATGATTATCATGCGGGATGATTATAATGGAGAAACAAGTTGAAAAGGTATGTAATTACTCTTACAGAGCTATTGAATTCACTGTATTATGTCATTTAAGAAACGAAAGCAGCGTCCAATTTGTAATATGTAGGATAGGGATGAAACACAATCACAAGCACTTCTATAGACAAAGAAATGTTCTCTGATAGGTTCCAGACAATAACAATACTAAGGTCAGTAAATAATGTTTGGTCATTCTAATACGACGATTATCTTAAACAATCTAA
Source organism: Octopus bimaculoides (assembly GCF_001194135.2). NCBI lineage: Eukaryota > Metazoa > Mollusca > Cephalopoda > Octopoda > Octopodidae > Octopus > Octopus bimaculoides. The sequence continues at coordinate 89,329,027 of NC_068982.1, read as the reverse complement.
AAAGGAAAAGTAAAAAAAGATACAATAGTTTTAGCTGGATGCTTTTGTTCATAAGTCCATCGAATTAAATGCCAATTGGGGAGGCTACTGATTCTTAAGTCGGAGAATTGTAGAAAAAAAAAAAATTAAAAAAGAGATCAGTCATTTGTTTAAAAATTCCTCGCATGATTTTAATAAAAGTGCTGCTCAGGGATACGCAGAACTATGCTGATCGGAACACCAGGTAGACATATATCTTGTAAAACTTGGGACTTGGTACTGCAGAACAAATGTAAATAGAAAATGCATCAGACATGAAGTATAAAAATCCCTATCGAAACTCGCTACTAACTATCTATCTATCTATCTATCTATCTATCTATCTATCTATCTACCTGTCTGTCTGTCTATATGTATATATATATATTACACACACACACACACACACACACACACACACACACACACACACACACACACACACACACACACACACACACACACACACACACACACACACACACACACACATATTTATATATTCAAGAGTTACAGAGTGTAGTGGGTAAGATCCGGGCTACATGTTTCATAGCGAGTGGAACCTCAGAAGCGGTAAAAATCCAAGCAAAGTGTATACCGCCGGTTACTCTTCAAGTCAAGGATACCTTGATAAAATTAAAGGTTACGTTGTCGCAAGGAGGTATTATTATATAGTAATAATAATAATAATCCTTGGGTGGAATTTATAAACATCTAATGCATCGCTACACGCGTTTCTATAAATCACATGTCTCTTAAGATCCCAGTCCATATTCCTGGGATGATTACAGTGTAGTCTGTAGTATCCGTGGAAATCGGGTAGATCATCTTCATGGATTCATTTCTTCAGGCGATGTAACATTAATGGATGTTTAACTGAGGGTTATTTATCTCTTCTATATATATGTACACACACACACACACACACACACACACACACACACACACACACACACACACACACACACACACACACACACACACAAACACACACACACAGACAAACACACACACACACGCACACACACACACATACACACACACACACACACACACACACACACACACACGTACATTTTGCACAGTAGTACAAGTGAAATTGTTAGAAATGTTTTATGAGATTGGAAGTTTCGCAATCGGGCAGTGATGCGGGCATTTGTGAGGGAAGGCATTAAATCCCGGGTGGATTGTACTTTAAGTATCAATCACAAGGCAATTTGAACAAACAAGTGGACGCAAATCAAGACCCCAATGGAAAGAGAAGAGTCAGACCCACAGTCTATTCATTGATAATGTTAAAGTGTACTGCTTTACGTGATTCGACATTATATAATACGATGTCTTGGCTTAGTTTTGAGGATCAGTTGTGTTCTTCAAATTGAACTCAACTCCACATTTTTAGTTCTACATACCTCGCTTTATATAATGCAAATTATCTACTCATATCACACCATCCTAAGTTAAGACAGACAATCGCAAAAAAGGTATTATTATGTTGTTAAGATGGTGAGCTGGCAGAATCGTTAGTGTACCAGACAAAATGCCAAGTGGCATTTTTTTCGGTTGTCTAAATATAGCAAAGGTTTCTTTTTTTCTTTCTTCGTTTCGGGTCACTGGGATCGATGTAATCGGTTTCCATCTCTCCTCAAAATTACTGGCCTTGTGCCAAAATTAGGAAGAATTATTAAACGACTACAGTACTCGTAAGTTAGCGGCTATTTTCTGTTGTATCCAACAGATGCAAAGTACATTAATTTGAATTTCTGGAATAATATCATCTTGAAACTCCTACTTCATAGATTAGGTTTCGGCTCCATTAGGAAGAATGTAATCTACGCTTGATCTGAAGAAGGCCAGTCTTGTTGATTTGGTTACTAGACGTTCTCAGTCGCAAATGAGTATGATATGTGAGCGTGCACTACTCTGGCACTAATTGCATAAGATGTCTATGTAGCTGCAAGTAGTTTTAGACACCCTCTTGGTCCTCCAATCCTCTAGAAAGCGGCTATCCAGGATGTGTCAGCTGGAGGGAGAGATGGCTGCACTGGCTCCTAGCCGTTGCTGTGCTCAGCACCCTAATCGCTGGGCCAAGCGCCTTCATAAATATTATTCTAGAATAGAGAACATATGACGGCGGAGTGTTAGTAAAAGCAGCAGAAAAATGATTATTCGATAACATGCAATGCAGCATTGTGTTTTAGCCTTGTTTTATTCTCAGGATTCAGATTCTACAAAGCCTAATCTTTATTTCATTGCCTCACTTTTGATAAAAATAACCGACAGCCATGCACTGTAGACACTCATTCAAAAGTACCCTTTCCTTACAAGGTTTCAGCATTGCGACAGAACAAACAATGATAATGTAAAGAGGACAGTTTTCGGAAGCGATGAATTGCTGCCAAAGCTGCTTTTACACTGAACAAACTCTTATGGTTTAGACATGCATCATGGCAACATAAAGACGCTTACATTAGATTACTCATTCAAGATCAATTTATTTTTCTTCTGTTCTCAAAGTTTAACACAGATACGAACTAAACAAATAATAACTTAGTAACCAGTCTAATAGTAACTACAGTTTTTCTCGACATTTAATTGGTTCGTCTACTTTTATTCGTTTTCATAAAATGCATTGTATATTATCAGCATATGTAGACCGAACAAACGAGAAAGCTCCTATGCGATCATGCGATTAGCTAATAGTAGCAGCTAAATCTCATTCATATCATATTCTACTATCGCATATATATATATATGTATATATATAATACACACGCGCACACAAACACACACACACACACACGTATATATATATATATATGCGTATAAGAAGGGATGACCACTAAGTGAACATCCGATATGCTAGAAAGAGGACCTCTTTCTAGCATATTGGATGTCCACTTAGTGGTCATTCCTTCTTATACGCATGTAATACAATTTTTCTGAATTTTCAGATTTTTATATGGTAGGCCACTGGTTTTAAATTGATGTTAACTAAATTAATATTCAATTTATCACCCTACGTATATATATATATGTGTATATA
>NC_068982.1:89322777-89325865 GCF_001194135.2 Octopus bimaculoides | reverse complement strand
TATATACATATATATACATGTCAGAAATAGTTATTTTAAAAAACTTTTGCGAATAACAACTGAGCATTAACTATTGGTGTGACTCTGCAGGTTAGGAAAATCCTGCTCCTGGTACCGGGTAACTTAGTACTACCTGCTTCATAGCCAGGTGGTCAGTGACTCTCCCACTTGGTAAGCCAGATGAGAAGGATGTCGTGGGCATTCTGCAAGATTAAAAACAAGACTTGTCAAAGGATGGATGGGTCCATTGTGAGCAAATGGCCAACTGCATGAATGGTGTCTCGTAAAAACATCCTGCACATGGGCAGACAAACAGTGCAACTGGCCCGAGACCGTAGACACAAAGCCTAATGAAAGACATACTGTGTTCTCAAATCGGAGTTGACGTCCACGAGTGATGTGGTGTACAGAAGATATAGATAAGAGACTCAAGTTTATTGAGAAGATCATCTTGACGGGGACTTCAAGTATCACCTTCAAGGATCACCTGGTTCAACTGATTTAATTTTGTTCACAATAGTAAACTAAATAAATGCTTAAGGATTTAACAGTCAAGAAACAAAGGAAAGGCCTACTATAAGGATATATTTCCGTCCGATATAAAACATGAGTAGGCTAAGATTCTTTCTCTGGTTTACCAAACCGATCGATGAAACTTGAAGACGCAATCAGCTTGATCTGTATACCTCTCTACCTATCCACTTACACACACACACACACACACACACACACACACACACGCACGCACGCGCACGCACACGCACACACACCCACACACACACCCACACCAACACACACCCACACACAGTTGAATGCATATGTTGGCCCGTGTGTTTATGTATCTATGTATTTTGGTATGTATGTATCTATGCTTGTATGTCTGTATGCGCGCGTGTAAGTACATGTGTTGTAAATATTTACTTCTTATAATTTAACTAATTAAGAAATATTTTCAGTTCATTACCTCAAGATTGATAACTTGCACTCAATCTTTAACACAATATTCTAATTGGCAAAAACAGTAAATATTCTTCATACGCACAAAAAAATTTATCTTTCAATCCATCTGAGATCTTGGCTGCCATTCAATGGAATATTGCTCGCTGAAGTGGTTCAGTAACATCTAAACATACACGAAATTATCATGCCTGCCAAAAATCTGATTCACTCACACAACCTGCGGAACTCCATTTACATAAACCATGTAAATCCATTGTTACAATGAGTTCCAAATTGCACAGGTGGAATATTTGTAATTAGACATTGGTTAATATAGTTGCCCCTGCATAGGGCAGTGGGATAGCAGAATCATTAGCACGCCGGACAGAACATTTTGTGCATTTCGTCTATCTGCATGTTCACTTTTCCTTTTATCCTTTCTGGGTAGATAAAATAAGTATGAGTTGAACACTTGGGTCCATGTAATATGACTTAGCCCCTTACCCGAAATTGCTGGCCTTGTGCCTAAAATTTAAAATCAATATAGGAGCACCTGGAAGACCTCAACTACATAATGTGTTTTGGGCACAAAGTCCAGTCAGTGCATTCTGAGTACTATGGCAACTTTTTAGTCGTTCCTCCTAAGCTACAGACAAAGGAAAGGTAAAGTGATCAATGGCTATGAAAATAACGTTGTTTCTAACCCTAAGTGAATGTTAATGTTCATAAGCTTTGCTTATACTCTGAAGTGTAGGTTGAAAAACCCAGTTAAATCTGAGATCGCCTCATACTCTGACAAACTAGTACAAGAATTTCTAAGAAGAATTTAGTTTAGTCCGTAACTAAAGCTTAGAGGTTTTAGAGGCACCTACGCTGAAAAATCGACCAAGTGTAATGTTTGAGTTAGCACCTCGTGACAATACCTCAAAAGACTTTGCAGCATTTACAGTTTTAAAGAAAGGCTTCGATTTTCTTTCGTTCATGATCTAACTAATCCCACAGGAAATCTTTCTCACATCAAAGATGAATGAAAATAATATCGAGGAATGGATAAAAGTAGATGACTTTGTAGTTAATATTAATCGTTATATTCACTCAGAAATTGTACAGAGAGATCTAAACCCCGAAGAAGAGAGTGGAAAAGAAAATAGTGATAAAACTGAAAAACTAAAATAAAATTTCTATTGATGGGTTATTTCAGTTGACAAGGTCAAGAGCAGCTTAGTTTTATAAATGGACACGAAACATTGGAAGCTAATATCCTACAGGATATATGAAAATATATGAAAGTCGAGTGCAATAAACTGCTACTCACCTAAATGGAATGCCATAGTCATCACCAGTTCCCATGGAAGATAATGTGCAAGTTTCATCTCCTGTTTCCGATGTTTCATCCAACTTCCAAAATTAAGATGATGGCTTTAACGGCTTTGACGTTTTGATTAGTTACTCTGTTTAATTGTAAATTCCATCTCATTTTAAAAACAACTGTGAACTTTCTATAGTATATTACTCATCCTTGACTTATATTTTTTTGTTTAACGTTAAAATCACATGTTTCTTTCTTAGCAAAATACTAATCAACTTGTATTGATGAGCATGACATTTTAATTCTTTAACATTCAAATGTCATATCAAATTTAATGCTTATTTACTCAGATTGTTTTGAATTTATCATACATTATCTTGTAGCCTTGAGATTACAATGTGTTTATTTCTAGATGACATTGTATGGGAGGTGTGAGAGGCCTGTTCTGGTCAATTTGAACCTAAAACAGGTAGAATATCTGGGCTTGATGTAGTTAGTTTGAATACTAAAAGGGTTAAAGCTAGGCTGAAGGTGCTAGCTATTGAGGTCTGGCAAACTTACTCACCATGTACATAGAAAGCCAAAAGATTCCGGATTAGTGAGGGTCGACACTATGCACACATACACATACACACAGAAATTGAGACAAAAGTGCTTCCGTAATAGAATGAAAATAGTAACATAATTACTTAATCTTTTTAATTCATACTCTTAATATATACTAGTTTACATAATACTCAGTTGGAGATAAGTAATTTAATACACATACACACATTCATACTTACACACACACACACACACACACACACACACACACACACACACACACACACACACACA
>NC_068982.1:89318492-89321473 GCF_001194135.2 Octopus bimaculoides | reverse complement strand
ATATATATATATATGTATATATATATATATATATATATATATATATGTATATATGTATATATAAATATATAAGGCGAGCTGGCAGAATCGTAAGCACGCCGAGCGAAATGCTTGACGGTATTTCGTCTGTCGTTACGTTCTGAGTTCAAATTCCGCAGAGGTTTACTTTGCCTTTCATCCTTTCGGGGTCGATTAAATAAATACCAGTTACACACTGGGTCGATGTTATCGACTAGCCCCCTTCCTCAAAAATTTCAAGGCCTTGTGCCTAGAGTAGCAATATATATACGTACACACACACACACACACTCACACACACACACGCATGTATGTATACAGATTTATGCATACATATACGCAGTCCCTATGTGTATATATTTGTGTGTGGGTGTGTGTGTGTGTGTTATGCATCTTTGTCTGTATACATATATACATATCAGGAATTCTTCTATGGACGAAGTTAATATGTTCAAAATTCATAGAACATTTGTATAGTGTCCTGAAAGTCCATTTAAAGTTTGAGTTATTTCACTAAGGCTTTCAGATAAGATCTGTTTTTAAAACCAATAGCGGCGAAATTTCCCCTTCTTAGGTGGGTTCTCCTTGTCAGTAAGCTAAAAAGCACCGGCACTATTTGTATAAGGCTCTTACTGATTGAGTCTAACTTAGGTCTTCCTAAAATGCATATGGTTTTCTTAAAACGTATTTGAATATAACATGTGTGATCAACTTTTTGTCAGGTACTTTATTAATTTTCGATTCAAAAATGTTTTTAGATATGCTCTGAAAACGGAAAAAACTCCCAGATCCGTTGGCTATAGTAGAGAACTGTTTCTGTTGGAAAGAAAGCGACTGATAAGTATGCCAGTCGCGAATGAAATAGATTTGGAAGTATGATCCGGAACGTAGACCAAAAGCAAAAATACCTGGGGTCAAAATTGTTCTTTTAACACTAACTTTTAAATGCAAAGTAGAAATGTTTATAAACCATTCAGAAGATAAACCCTTTGTAACCCAAGCATTTCTATTGATGTTTCATATACTAAACGAAGCATTAACTTCTGACAGCTAGGTGTGGTGATATTTTGTTGCTTTACACCTCGCTGCTTTTCTTCCATCCTTTGAGGTAAAAGTTTTAGACTGTAAACATTACAAAATAGTCAACATTCGTCCATTGAAAACTATATTTGGTGAATATTTGCGTTTTTCTATTTAATTGTGCTCATATAAAGATCAAATGGTTTCTTGGGCTTTTTAAACTGTCCATGAGGATTAACAAACTCTCGTGTAACTTCCTCGATTGAATAAATTTAACACATTTTGCTACATACTAATTTGGGATCGTTGCTAATGACATCGTGACATATCATCCAGCTAAACACTTGAATTTTCTACATATTTACCGTTATATTACTCTCTGTCTTATACACAAATAAATTTTGTATGACAACTTTATTTTGTTAAATTGATTATGATTTTTTTTCAAATTTGACAGAATAAATGCAAAAATTTCACTAACAACACATATTTTCACCACCTTCTACTCTTTCTTTCATATTTTGTTTCGTATCTAATGCTATTATTTCACGCTAACTTTGGAATACCAATAGGACTAAATCAATTAAAAATTGCTGCACGTTAACAAGTTACGAAATAGCTTCACACATGGTACTCTGTAACCAAAGCAGACACCACAAAAATTATAAGAATACAAAGTGTGGATGATTATTGCTTTCTTTTGTATGTATGTGCTAATGAGACAATGAGATGGCTCTTTATAAAAAATTTAAAATTTGTACCAGAAATTCCAGGATTGGCCACACAAAGACAACAAAGTTTTTCTTCGTGATTTTGACTGATAAATTACTGCGACAACGTTTCAGTTATTATATTTTCTTCACAAAGGAAATGTAAAACGAGGTATGAGTGCTTACATTCACAGCTATATTCGCTCAGCTTATCAAACGAGAGTAAAAAATATTCATCACATATACTAAAGTTTATTAATTTGCATGAAATCGATGATTTTTCTCCTTGGAGAAAAATCTACGGATGTTTAGGTCTTTTATATCCTCTGTAAGTTGTTTACGTAAGCAATCGTTCAGAGCGTCTGAGAATGATGCCAAACGCTCGACTGTGGATAGAACTATTACTGATTTGTGGTTCTCATTGGTTTGTAGAGGTCAGTTGGTGAATATGGGTATCTTTTCTTGGCGTTAGGAAGCTGATCAATATCGATTGTGCATTGTCCAATGTTTTGACGGTTAAAGGGAAGATCATTCTAATTGTAAGATTGTAACTGGATTTTTGGTTCTTTTTCTTTTTTTGTTTAAACTTCCATTACTGTCTGTAAAGGAAATATTTTAGTAAAACATCTGTTTTGTATTAGACTAAAATACAGTAATTTCGGAAAATATACTGCATTTACAGAGCAGATTAAGTAATAATAGTCCTTCCGATCTAGAATCAACACAACTTCTCTTTCACAATCCTTCTTGAAACTGAAGAATAGTAAAATCCTTACAACCTGGAACAAAATAGATACTGAACTCACTATATTAATATAGCAAAAACTTTGGGTTGTGCTTATCGGAGAAATTGATCAAAGTGATTCAAGTACCAAGGTCACTAAGCAGAAGAAATCAAAATTTCAGCAATTGGAAACATAGAAGAAAATGTTTGCAAAGATCTAATAAATATTTAAAATATCAGCCTCAGTGTTCTCTCCTTGATTTCCACTAATACTAAAACAGGACAAATTTGAAGCTCTTCGTCATATTTCTATTAATACGTGAGAAGCAGGAGCTACTAACAAATATATCCACCATCTTGCTTTACAGCCTTTACTCCTTATCAACATGAACGTATGCATTGTCTGAAACTCCGCGCAACTTGGAAGTGAATCACGGACTTTATGTGTAAGTGTATGTATGTATGTATTATGTATATATATATATATATATATATATATATATATATAT
>NC_068982.1:89309871-89318421 GCF_001194135.2 Octopus bimaculoides | reverse complement strand
TATGCCAGCGCTTTTGTACATACATAGATATATTTATCTACATCTCTCTCTCTCTCTCTTTATATATATATATGTATCTGTGTTTGTGTCTATGTGTGTGTGTATATATACATATTTATATATATAATGTAGAAGGTTCAAAAGTAACATACGAGTTGATATGTAAAAGGAAGATAAGACAAGGTAGAAAATGCTAAAATAATTTTATCATGAAGTACATTTTGTAAAGGTTAGTACCAGTTTCAGATTTTTCCAACTTAGACTAAAGCAAGAAAAATAATTAAATCGAAGAAAAAATTAAATTAAATGTTTTGTAAATATTCCCATAGACTTCAAACAGGTAGGACACTTTCCTTTCCTCTCTCTGTCTCTCTCTCTGTCTATCTCTCTCTCTGTGTCTATCTCTCTCTGTGTCTATCTTTCCCTGTGTCTCTCTCTCTCTGTGTCTATCTCTCTCTGTGTCTATCTCTCTCTCTGTCTCTCTCTCTCTGTGTCTAGCTCTCTCTCTGTCTATCTCTCTCTCTCTCTTTTCATTTATGAAGTCTCGGTAGGTAGTAGCAGATCTGAAGGAATAGTATTTATGGGTGCAGAGAAATGTTAGTTCTGAAGTTTGGTGGTTTAAGCAGCAGCAGCAGCAGCAGCAGCCGTGGAAGGAGATGTGAAGGAGAAAGAGAAGGAGGACAAGAAGGAGGAGGATGAGGAGAAGAAGGAGGAGGAGGAGGAGGAGGAGGAGGAAAAAAAGAGGAAGAAGAAGAAAGAAAAGAAAAAGATTGGAGTGGTATGACGCAGTAGTAGACTGTTCGGGAAATCTTCTTTAACGGTCAAGTCAAAGTGACTTAAAAGTGACCTGTTGTGGTTGTAGCAGTTGTTGTAGGGACTGTTCTAAATAAATTCATGGGTAGCGACTGAGATGACACTACTACAAGGATCTTCGAATAATACCTACGCAAATATTAAAAACGATAGATATATTAAGAACAGTCGCCACCCATGAATTTATTTTGAACAGGTCCTACCAATACTGCTACAACCACAACAGGTCACTTTTAGGTCACTTTGACTTGACCGTTAAAGATTTCCCGAACAGTCTACTACTGTATCATACCACTCCCGTCTTTTTCTTTTCTTTCTTCTTCTATTTCCTCTTTTTTCTCCTCCTCCTCGTCGTCGTCGTCGTCGTCGTCGTCGTCGTCGTCGTCGTCGTCGTCGTTGTTGTTGTTGTTGTTGTTGTTGTTGTTGTTGTTGTTGTTGTTGTTCTTCTTCTTCTTCTTCTTCTTCTTCTTCTTCTTCTTCTTCTTCTTCTTCACCTTCCTCAGCTGCTGCTGCTTAAACCACCAAACTTCAGAACTAACATTTCTCTGCACCCATAAACGCTATTCCTTCAGATGTGCTACAACCTACCGAACCTTCATAAAGGAAAAGAGAAAGAGAGAGACAGAAAAAAGGAAAGTGTCCTATTTGAAGACTATGGAAATATTTACAAAACGTTTAATTTAATTTTTCTTCAATTTAATTATTTTTCTTATTTCACTCTTAGTTGAAAAAGTCGAAAAGACTGAAACCGGTACTAACCTTTACAAAATGTACTTCATGATAAAATTACTTTAGTATTTTCTACCTTGTCTTATATATACACACCCACAGAAAGAAAGAAAGAAAGGAAGAAAGGAAGAAAGAAAGAAAGAGAAGAGAGAGAGAGAGAGAGAGAGAGAGAGAGTCGTCAATGAGTGTATACATGTATTAGAGTATATTTACTCTTAGATGATGCTTTCCTATGATGTTGGCTGTAGGATCATTCGCAGTGACAAATTTCGAAAAGTGCCGTTGGGATTCATCTGTTATAGACCAAAACAACTCTGTTAAATATATTTAATACTTTTTCTCCAATTTATCCATTCAAACTCTCCCTATCTCTGTATATATATATATATATATATATATATATATACACATACACATGCAGAGATAGAGAGATAGATATATATATATATGTGTGAGTGTGCACGTGTGTATTATAATTAAGAAGACAAGGGGAAGAATGAATGTAACACAACTTTATTATTAGTCACAATTGCGTCTGGTATAATGTAAAAAGACACGACTTGATGCTAGTCTGTTGAAGTGCCACTCCGATGTAATCCACTGCACTTATGGCGCAACTTTTCATATGGAATTATTTACGTGCAATGGGGTTAGAAGCGGAGTGGTACAGTAACAAGTGTAACTAAAAATAAAATTGTGCTATATTCATTTTTTGTTTTCTTGCATTATTTTATATTCTTTGTAACACTTACACACTGCTTCTAGCAGTGATATACTTGGAGTTTCTGTACCAGCGCAAGTTTAATTTCTCTCAAAGTTCCAGTATGAGAGTGTAGGTAACCAGAAATTCCGATTGAGTGCTGCATTGTAAAGACACCGATTTTCTACACACACACACACACACACACACACACACACACACACACACACACACACTTCAACGTACATATATATATATATATATATATATATATATATGTGTGTGTGTGTGTGTGTGTGTTTGTGTGTGTGTAATGGAGTTATCTTTATATGTAAAATGTATATCACCCGAAGGCGTACAACGAATACACCGAGCAAAATGAAACTTGGGTTGGATAAAAACAGTGAAGATAATGTAACTAGAGTGATTAATACATGCTACACAAGAAATACAGGAACAGAGAGAAAGAGAGAATTATTTTCTTTTTACATATCTGTATTTTTAGTTCGATATTGCATACACTGAAAATTTCAGATCTCCGAAATAAAACAGTACACAACTGGATTGCAGTATAATTTCTTACTTGGACAGAACTCTTTAATTGGATGCCAATCACTTTTGTGCATATTAATGAATCACCATAGTTATTTTATTGTCAAAATCATATATTTCAGTTCTATTGATCGAAATCTCTTTGTTTAATATCAATACAAACAGCGTCTTTGTTATTTTATTCAGGATCTGAATTTTGTTTGAATAATTATTAAGACAAAGACAGAGCAATTTCTTTGCAATCGGTTCGTTCATATTTGTTTAACGAAACAACACGAAGGTTTTTCTTTGTATATATCTTGATCGAAGAACTCAAATATAGTTTTGTTTTCTCTAAAATATCAAATATACTATCTTTGCGGGACAAAAAAAAGAAAAAAAAAGAATAAAAACAAAATCGAGCCTGTGCATTTCAAAGTCTCTTCCTGTCTGTTATTTTCCATTTGATTTACTGTTTTCATTACCAAAACAGTATGTGAGCTTTTCTCGAAATTATAATTGTACATTGGCAGTAAAGTCTCTACTTGTGTATCTCTTATTTTCCATGTCAATTGACATCTTTGTATATCAAAATCAATAGGATTTGGCGGCAGGCATCAAAGTAATTCCAGTCTATTTTACCATTTTAGTTCTCTGTTTTTCTTGCAGGAGTCTCAGTGATGGAAGTGGTGAATCTGGACAGAGGGAGCTAAGTGGTAACTCCCGATTCAAATGAAGTCGAAATAGAGGTTTTATTTTTCTCGAACCAGTAAATTTTATTGCATTGTCAGGTTTGTTTTGTAAAGTTCTATTTTTATAATTAGATTTATGAGGGAAGCATTGTGCGACTCGGGGGTCTGATTGTTTCTTATGAAGCTCTATTGTCAAGGCAGCAATACCTTTTCCACTTAGAAATTGTCGAGGTTGTCTTCGAAACTGACAATGAAGAATTCTTTTAAAAGCCCTTTTAAATTCCTTGCTCGAACAAGCATATATAATCGGATTCATAGTAGAGTTACAATATCCAAGCCAAAATATGATTTTAAACATGAGCTGAGGAATCTGACATCTTTCACAAAGGGCACCTATAAAGAAATAGAAAAGAAATCACATTAAATTTTTAAAAATTTACTTCAGAAACCGTATAATATACATGTGTAAGCGGGTGTGTAGGTGTGTGTGCGTGTGCGCGTATGTATGTATATACAAACGCACACACACACATGCACACACACACACACACACACACACACACACACACACACACACATGCACACACTTGTATACATATGTTTACATAGACACGCAGATGCACACATATACACAGACTCACATATATATGAATTTATGAAAGCATGAATTACATCACGTATGTGGGGGATGGTTCTTGATTTATATTTTTTGTAATTTTATTGTAAACCAGTTGTATTTAATGAGCTTTCTGCAATCAGGGAGGATGAGGATCGTAGTTCTTGATTTCGTTTCATTTTTCTCGTTCCATTTTTTGCACCAAACTTCATCATGTTTTCTCCTCATTTTTTCTTATTTTATTACTGTCCAGCGTCCTTGTTTTCAAAAATAATATCTAACACATAAACAGGGCTTGAAAGATTGCTTTAAAATACACAGCGAATTTTATAAATATGCTTGTTCAAGTATCATAATAGCATGAAACTATTTCGTACCTTCTCCATTCCTGCGCCATCGATCGACTCGGCTCTCTGCCTTTCGCCACCATCGTTACATCCACTCTTAGACCAACAATAACCACTAACCTCAGTCCTTCCTCGACAGAACATCATTTCTCAAGCGTGTTTCACCAGAAGATTCATATCTTCCTGCGAGTGTCAACAGTTAAAACGGAATATTAACAACACCATGCTCACTAAACTCGGAGATCCTGCAAAAGTCTTGGGTACTACCCTTTTCTCCAAACCCAACAAATAAGATAGGAAAATCGACACCACTATACAAAGTAACCTATGTATCCTATATTTTGCAGATGTTAGGGTGTGATTTGAATTGAGTGAAATTTAACCCCAGTTAATCTCTTTCGTTGTTGGACGTAGTGACAGATTTACCAGTTGGTGATGAGAACGAGCAACAGTTTGAGATTTCGTAACTATATTAGTTTAATCAAATTAGATGTCGGTTATTAATGAAAATTTAATGAAAATCTTTATTCCTCAAAACTACTTCGGAATTTCTACACTGTTCTTTTTAATTTTCCTTAAGGGTAACATTCTGATTTTTACATTAGGAAGCTTAACTGCATTTAAAAAAAAAACAAAAAAAAAACACTATGTGGAAATAGCATGCGTGGAATAATCATGCTTAGTTTAGGTTATGACGAGAATTCTAATAATATTATTTCACACAAAGTAGTGGACAGTAGTATGGCGTACTGAGTTCGAATCCCGGTGAAGTTAACATTGCCTTTTCTCCTTTCATCGTCAATAGCATAATTACTATTCAAACCTGATCCATTATATTCTATATGTGATCGACTATAATACTTGGAATTATTGTTTATATATGTTACGCATTGTTAGTCAGATTAACGTACAGACAATAATCAAATATCACTTGTTTAATATATAATATATCAGATCAAGGAATGAGAAAAGTAAACATAGAATAAACAGTTAGTAAGTAAAGTGGGTTAGTCTCATAGATAAATGTGGTGGCGGTGTAAATTTGCAGAATGAAGTGACAACGTCAACAAGTAAATAGAGTGTATTTGTTGGTTTGATATTTGCCTGTTTAATCCGGTAGTGGTATAAATTTTCTGAATTTAAGCAGTAATATTTTCAAATTACAATATTTTGTGAAAAATTCTAACCTTCTAATTATATCATTTCCGAAGTTTTTTTTTTTTACTGCTTTTTTAAAATAGACTATTTTTGACTGTACATAAATTATGCTTTAGAATACTATATTTAATATCAAAATTAATACTGCTTTCTATTAAGTACCGGATGTAGTTTGACAAAGTTGTTGCGTGTTTCCTTTCAGCATGTTCGAAGGACGAAATATGATTAAAGTAATGTTGCTTGAATTTGGCGTTTGCTGTTGCTATGAGGTACTTTGTTCCATCGTTCCGTTATATTCGAAAGAAGTGATTTCTCAGATTTATTTGCACAGTGAATCTAAATGTCAATATATTTACAACTTAACAACTAATATACTGTTTCTGTGCATTTGTAAACACACGCACGCATACACACACACGCCACACACACACACCACACACACACATCACACACACACACACACACACACACACACACACACATACACAACGTGTACACACATGCACGTGCGCGCACACAAACACATACCTTGTTTTGGAATCTCTACTTCTGGTGAAGTCGTAGGGGCGCTGTTGTAATTTAAAGTATGTCGAAGGCGTGCTTTATGTTACGACAGTACCCCTACGTGTTCACCAGAGATTTTAGACTTAATAGAGCTCATCCTTCTTCGGGTCTGATGTCTAATGATGAAAGAGAGAGACAAGCAGTAAAAGGAAAGAAAGAAACATACTCTACACAGGACTGGTATTTTATATCTCAACCATGAAAATATAGACGGTAAAGTTTAGCTAACGGCATTTGAATTCAGCGAACAGTGAATCATTTGCAAGGCAATAATCCAACGCCAGCAATAATAAAGAGTATACAACGAAACTAAACTTAAACTAACATAATAACACATGTATTTCAAGTGGCATCAATATTCTCCCACAATGCAATTACCTAAAAACGTACACCAGTCAACACATTTTATCGCTACAATAATTATTTTAGCTACATACACGCATGCACACTCCCCACAGATATATGTGTACATTCATATGAGTACATATTATACTAATAGTTGATTGTCTACTCTTAGTTTCGTCTCAAGCCGAGCTGTTTGCAACAATCACGAACAGCCCAGCTTCGAGCGAAACTCAGAATGGACTGTCGACATTTGATATAATATATAGCTTTCCACTTTACTAAACATATTGAGTTCTGTATCAGAGAAGGTTTGAACTATGTCAAATATATCTTAATATAACAAATAACGAAGATGGAGAGCTTCTTATAATGCAAAGAAGGATAGGAGCTCTACGTTTTCATTATTTGATATTTTACTTCTGTTTCACAATGCTTCAAGCAAACTACAATGCTCTTCTCTTCTTGTATTTTGATATATTTTATAACTCTCACATTGCGACACGCATCCCCACCCCAAACGTGTGTATTTTATCATATGGTTCTAGTTTCAACCTGCAAATGAAACAGCATCCCCCTGTTAACTATCTACAAGGTTATCGCTAATGCAAAGATATCTGTTCTTTTGGTTGATGTTTATGCTTTACTCTTTAGTACTTTTCGCAAATATACAGATTTTAAATGATTTCACATTATTAATTTGTTAGAACATAATAGAGCTCGAAGCTAAACCAGTATAAACTTCCAACTATGTAATAAACAATATTTAACATGCAAGGCCGTAAGCATAATTCTAATATTATTCATTTTTGAAAACTTCAATACTTTAGCGTTGACAAATGAAGCAACAAAGAAAGTAGATAAACAACAGAATATAAGTAATGGTAAATTGCTCACAAGTTATAATCATTTGATGGGATGGAATAGTATAACTAATTGGAAATAAAATTGTCCTTAAATAATTGAAAAACCTCTATGTTGTTTGCAATTAAATAAAGCAATTAAATTGTCTACACAAGTTAAAAGGTACCGTATGAGAGTTGTTAACCAGTCGAATTATAAAGATGTACTGTCTTCATAAATGAGAACATTGATTTTCTAACGTGGGAAAATGGCCCAATATTTTAGCAAGGGATAAAATAGTTAACTGACAATCAACTGAGTAATCGATTATATGTATCATGTTTTCGGTACCATGTTATGTTTCTGACCAAAGAAGTCAAGTCTTACATTACTCAGTCAGTCTACTGAGCTGTAAACAGGTACGGCGGATTAGTTAGAGGTCTCCACTGATTTGACAATAACTTGTTCGCTTTACAATGATGAATTCGTTTGTTTCTGTAACATATCAGCGTCTTAGCCAGGGGAATATTTCACTATGATCCGCTTAAAATTGGAGAGATAGTTACCGAGATAAATTAAATCCTTGTGATTTACTAAGATATTAATTGATTGGTATTCATTGCAAACATTTCTTATAGAGGCGCAACACAAGAAATTTTGGGAAAGAAAACAGTCAATTATATCCACTTCTGTACCTGGCTTATTTCATCGTCCCTAAAAGAGTGAAAGAATGAAATGAAAAATCGAAATCGATGGGATTTGAACTCAGAATGGAAAAAAACTGGGAAAAAAGGGAAATTTCCATCCATGAACCATTCTTTACCGTATTGGTATTGATTATAATTCCAATAGTATAATGAAAGACTAATCTTTTTGGAATTTGTACTTAGAAAGTAAAAGAAGGTAACTAAATACGGCAATGTTGTTGTTTAATCTCATCTCAACCATGACTGAGAATACTATCAAAGCATTCTAACCATGACCATCCAATGTTTTATACATTGTTTATATAT
The DNA here is from genome assembly GCF_001194135.2 of Octopus bimaculoides. NCBI lineage: Eukaryota > Metazoa > Mollusca > Cephalopoda > Octopoda > Octopodidae > Octopus > Octopus bimaculoides. Next base: position 89,310,073 of record NC_068982.1, on the reverse strand, counting down.
ATACTTGACCTCTAAATCCACAAGATTTTTCATTCTCTCTGTGTTTATTTTCTCTTATTGCTTTCTGTTGAAGAGCGTAGGCTCGAAACGTAAAAGACTTTCTCACTTTCGCGAGCGTCAAACTAATATACACCAGCTTGTTGTTCAGACACCTGTCTTCGTCTTTTGTTTTTCTATAAATTTCAAATATGTATATATATAT
>NC_068982.1:89306618-89307454 GCF_001194135.2 Octopus bimaculoides | reverse complement strand
ATATATGAATATATCCATACATATATGTACATACCGACATCTATATGTATACATACTTGCATATATGGGTACAGGACATCAAAAGAACGTTGAACACAATGAGAAGCAGAAAACGAAAACATAGAAAACGAACTTTTTTTCGAACAACGAAAAAAAACCCCCCAGAAAAACGAGACATGCAACATAAGGAGTATATCCCTTCGCCAGTTGTCCCTGTCCATCTACTCCGCGTTTCGAAGGCAAGGATAATACGCGACTTCGCTGGAACAGTCCTTCCCGCAAAGTAAATTAAATAAAATTTGAAATTTTTTGCGGAGGGTGAAAGTGTTAACAAGAACAGGAGAGTGAGAACAAGACAGTAGAAACAATAAAAACACGACAGTAAAAACAAACGGTTAGGGCTGTTGGGCCAAGACGATAGAAAAATTATTATTAACGCTAAGTAGAAGAGACAGAAAAAACCAGTGGGCAGACAGAAAGAACCCTTTTCGTCACGTGTCAGCAACGAGAGGGTCAAGGAGGAAGAGGAGGAGTGAGAGAGAGAGAGAGAGAGAGAGAGAGAGAGGGAACGGTGAAAGGGAGAGAAGAAGAAGAAGGAAAGAGTGGGAGAGAAAAGCAGAAAAGATGAAGAACAAGAGAGGGAGAGAGATAGTAGAAGAGTACGCATAGTAATAACCACATGGTTCTGGGTTTAATCCCACTGCATGACACCTTGGGCTAGTGTCTTCTGCTATAACCTTCGGGTGACCAAAGCCATACCAGAGGATTTGGTAGACGGAAACTGAAAGAAGTCTGTTCTAAATATATATATATATATATATATATATATATATATA
>NC_068982.1:89295373-89305326 GCF_001194135.2 Octopus bimaculoides | reverse complement strand
TATATATATATATATATATATGAATTATCAGAATGAGGTAAAAATCCAAGGCTGTAAAGATCTCAGAACATCTCTAAATAGAATGTCTTACAGCTGTTTCCGGGATATTTTATATATCCCTTCATCGGATACGGTGTGAGAGAATGGTTAAGGAATAGTTAATTTAGATAATATATGAAATAGAGAGTGAAGTGGAGGAATGAAAACAGACGTGAGATATGCAGGGATATTGTATCTCCAGTTCCGTTATTGGTATACATTATTGGTATACATATATACATTATTATATACATATATATATATATTATATACATATATACATATATACATTATTGGTATGCATATATGTGCATATATTGGTACAGGACATCACCAACTGTGTAAACAACATGAAGTATGAAAACAAATGAGTTAAATACACAAACAACGAGAGAAAAATGGAAAACAGGACAAGTAACACGCAGAACGACCCTTCATTATTTGTCAGCTGTCTATCTAATCCTCATTTCGAGCATTCAAAGACAATATGAGTCTTCGAAGACAGTTGCTCCCATAAATTCCAAAATAAAATTTTTGATTTATGGATTGCCAAAGTTGGGAACAAAAACAGAATAGCGGAGACATACAAGGAAACCAAACGAGAACAAACATGGGGGTTCGTTAGACCAGAACGAGAGGAAAATAGTGAACGCTGGGAGAAATATTCTCTTTGATAAGAGAAAAGATAACATATACATACATGCATGCATACATACATATATGCATACATGCATACATGCATACATGCATGCATACATACATACATATATACATACATACATACAAACAGATAGACAGACAGACATACAGGCAGACATATATATATATATATATGAGAGATTATTTTAAAGTATATATGATATATAGCTAATTACGATAAAAATATTTATTAAAATATTTATTAAAATTGAAAATGTTAAGATATCTTTTCAAAGCTACCGATTTCATGTTAGCAATACTGTGTATTTTTCAATATCAAATATTAAAGTTAAAACTTTATGGAAATCTATAAATGGAAGTGGAGAGACAAGTTACTGAAGAGATTGCAAGAGTGCAATGAAATAATTTAACAAAAAACTATATAAATTAATAAAGGACTGAACCAGTGCGTGTGTTTATTACCGGCATAATGCCTCTCCCAAGGTTTAATTGTATTTCTTTCAACACACGTATCCACATCAAGAATCTTGCACACGAAATACACATACGAAATATAATTGTAGTACTATGATCTATATTTACAGAACTTCCAAATACTGTCTGTTACAAACGAAACTCATCGTTTTCAGACTGAGGTCTGTTTTATAACTATAGATCAGAAGTTCCCAAAGTTGGTGGTACTGCCTTCCTCTTAGGGGACGGGGAGTGGACAGATTCAGTGGTCGGAGGCGTTCAAGAAAAGTGGGGCGGGGCAATAATGGGATAGCCAAAAAGTGGTAATGTATGTAAAGGACCATCCTCCCAAATAATGGGTTAATTGCGTCAAGTTTTATTTGTGAAATGCAACAGTTTTGAATTTGCTGCAGAAATTCGTCTATGTGAGGCGGGTGGGGGCACTAAGAATGTGGCCTGGATACCAAGGGGCGGTACCCCAAAAATGTTTAGAAGCCACTACTTTATGTAGTTACAGTGCCATAAACACATATACATTAAACAACTCCCACACTGGAAATTCTTCAACTCACTATCCATACCTTTTCCTGTTCAACGATACATCATATCTACTCCCAGAAAACATATGCCCCCTCTCCACACCATTCCAGCCAACCTACTTGATTCTTCATAATTTCGGAACATTTCTATACTGCCCATTTTAACAAATTCTCCAACATTTAATATTGCTAATCTCTATATAAACGGTAGACATCCATTTTCGTTACAGTTTAGAAAGCCTCACGTTTTGAAGATTCGAATTTAATGTCAATTAAAAGACGTTTTATTCTCCTTCACTTACTGACGTACTTGTCTTCTTACTGCGTCAACTATCACGTTTCAATGATTTTCGAAGGCAAAAGGTGTGCATTTTTGATTGTTCCAATATCATCATCATCATCATCATCATCATCATCATCGTCATCAGTCGATGATGACGATTATGAAAAGGATAATGATGATTGTAATGAAAATGTTGTAACCATAGTGATCATGCCGATCGTGATGATGAGATGGTGATGACGACGACGACGATGATGATTATTATAATCATAGTATTGGTAGTGATGTGACAATAATGGTCATGATGATGATAGTGACAATGATACTGATGATGAGGATTGAGGTCAAAATCTGGCTCAACATTTTATTTGCATTTCGGCTCCACTACTTTTACTCTGTGTAATGTAATATATACTGCATTTTTACCTCCTCCTCCTCCTCCTCCCCCTGCCGTGAAATCAGTAAGTTTGCACGTCTTCATGTCACTGAATCGCTTGTTTTGTCAACAAACATCATCTAAAGAGAGAAGTTATTCTCCGATGAAGAAATACAACAGCGTATAGCACATCCACTTGCATAGCAGTCGGAATATGTTATAAATGGATATGCACATCATTGTGCTAATTCTAGCTGTTTTACGTGCTCATAATAATTTGATGTTATGTTGTATTATGTTGCAATTATCAATTACCAAGAGATAAACGTATCAGAAATCATTCTAAATGATATCACAAGCCTAAATGGTTTGCTTCTCTTTAAAGCCAAGGAAAACCATAGAGCAATTGGATACTCTCATTAGTTGCAAGGTGAATAATGAATAAACACAAAACGGCAGCTACGGCTTTATGATAAACTGTACAAAATTTACGGAGCTGCAGACGAGGGTTAAGCACGAACACATCAAAGTTTTGTTATCGTAGGAAATTCAAGAACGTAGGCCTATCAATCGTAAGGTTGCAATGAACTTACAAATTGTACTTTGCAGCATGAAAGGTCACACCGTTGAGGTTGTAAATGTTACTCCTCTTCTCTGACTGATATCTGTCAATTCTGAACATTCAGAGATAAGTGAACCAAACGAGAAAGCTTTTGCATTGTCAGCTAATCTACACGAAATAACAACCAAATCCCCCTGGTATCACATCAGACCGTCTCATAAATAAGGGAAGGATACATTAAATAATGTAGTCTTTGATATACACTCTGTGAAATAAAAACCGGGATGGAGACGGCAGGGCTGTTCTGATCATACAGGACTGATTTTTTGGAGGATAAACGAAACCATTGCCACCACAAAAATCACTCTGTCAGACCCCCCCTCCCCACTATTAAGAAGGAGAATAACAATAACAGCTACAACAACAGAAAAAACACCAAGGACAATAACAAAAAAGAAAACCAAGATCGTGAAAGCAATTTTGTTCCATATGAAAACCATTTCACGGAATTTTCGCCAGCAAATGTAGTCACTTAAACCGCAAGAAATAGCAGCCAAATTTTCCTTAAGTTATACTATGCCGTCTTTTAGAGAAAATTTATGACATTATATTACTTATTCATAGCTACTGTAATAGACGGCGGGGCGGAAGTAATAATGAGTTCTTTTGATCTTCACGGATCTTCTCGTTTCAAACTTAATATAGACCAAGCAACAACAACATGAACATCATCATCATCAGCAAAAAGAGCAAGACTCGAAACCCTTCTTAATTTCCTTATCCGACGCCCCACTTACTCTCATGATATGCAGGGCCTTTGTGTCTAGTCAATATTAAATATTGAGTGTGATATAATCAAGTTAAAATTACTTCTATTCAAGTCTATGATTTCAGTGTTTTCACTCTTAGCTAATAACCTGCAGCATTTTTGAAGGGGGATATGTATTCCTTCATATTGGACAATATCTTCCGTAGTCCATTACAAAGTTAATTATTTCGAACACAGAGAAACACATACACACGCACTCACACACATGTCTGTCTGTCTGTTTGTAAGTATGTGTGCGTGCATGCATACAGGTATAAATGCATATATGCACATATATAGTTTCTCAATTATCTTATTTCAAGTATCGACAATGTGCATGTTATGAAATTTCGATATAGCGAATGTTGGCTGTTTGATAAATCCGATGGCTACTTCATGTGCAGAAACACTTACGCCAATGTCTGTTGGCAGTTTCCTTTCAATGACTATCTTACCAACAGATATTTCAAGATGAGATCTAATAAACGATTTGTAATAAATAACGTAATAACTATCCTTGTGGCAATCAGCAAAAGCTTCTTTCATCTTTCCAAAGATCCCGTTTTCTACCCTCCAAACATCCCAGGTGTCTTTTCTTTGTATCTGATGTAGTGGATAAGGATTAACTGTTTGTGAATGAGCAAGCTTCAATCATAGTTTTCTTAGTATATTGAAATATTTCTTATAAACAGTGAAAAAATAGAATTAAATATCAAAGACAAAACCTTATGAAAGCGCAAGAAAATGGTTTCTGACTTTGGCATGTCCAACAATTTTGAGTGGGCGGGAATAAATGGATATTATTGACTCAATGCTTGATTCGTACTTTATTTTATCGACGCAGAAAAGATGAAGGGCAAATTTGATCTCGGGGAGATTTGAACTCAGACCGTAAAGAGCCGAAACAAATTTGGCAAAGTACTTTTTCTTCCAACGTGATAAAGATTCTGTAAGTTAACCATCTTACGAACACGCAAGATATTCCTTTCTACTATAGACACATTGCCTGAAATTTCGGGTGAGTGGGTAAGTCGATTGCATCAACGACAGTGCTCAATTGGTTCTTATTTTATAGATCTCAGAAAGGATGGAAGGTTAAGTCGACCTTGGCTGAATTTGAACTGAGATTGTAAAGACGGACAAAATACCGCTAAGCGTTTCGCCCAGCATGCTCACCGCCTTAACGAAAGCGCAAGATATTGAAATCTACAGAGAATGAACGAAACCAGTAAATGAAAGGCTAGCAGTTCAAATAGCGTCATAATGACTATTTGTTTTTCCTTTTACTATAGGCACAAGGACTGAAATTTTTGGGTAGGAGGCTTGTCGACTACATCAACCCAGCTGCTTTACTGCTATTTATTTTATCGGTCCCGAAGGGATGAAAGGCAATGTAGACCTCAGTGAAATTTGAACTCAGAACGTAAAACCGACTCGAATGTAGTTAAGCATTTTGTCCTGTGTACTAACGATTCTGCCGGCTCTCTACTTTAGATCACATCACAGTGTTTATTGATATAGCATTTAACATTAACTGAACCAGTGTCCATACTGCAAACATATACCATGACGTAGGTACATGTCATGAATACATAAACAACAAAATCATAATGAAATACTGAGAGTTTCTTATCGTACGATGCTCTGATAGTCCCTTTAGGTTTAATACAAATCGACTAACAACCAGTCAGCAGAGGTCAGATGAGCTTCTTATTCTATGTCTCATCTCCCCTCCCTTGCTATCTCTTTCGTTTTCTACTATACCGTTCATACAAAACATCTCGGATCGTTGAATCACACACACACATACACACATACACACACATGCACACAAATATATATATATGTACATATATGTATATATGTATGCGTATATATAACATATACAGCTATATCTATATCTATCTGTCTATCTGATACATACATATACACATACATATATATGTACATACACATGTACGCGCGCGCGCGCACACACACGCACGTAAATGTCGAACGACGAGAATGAGTGCTCAACACCGCATTGGTGGATAGAATTTCTTTATTTGTGTATTAAGGCTACCACAGGTTTCATGTTAAGAAAAATATCTTAATATCTTAACAATTTTTCAAGTCTATGTATCTATCTATCTATCTATCTATCTATCTATCTATCTATCTATCTATCTATATGTATATGTATGTATATATATGTATGTATGTATATATGTGTATGTATATATATATATATATATATATATATATAAGAACTCACTACTTGAATGGACCATAGACCAAACTTGACTGTAAAAAAGATTTAGATAATCCTATCAGGTGGTGCTATTAAGTTAGATATGGCCTAGACTAATCTTTGGTCGAAACAAATCTAAGTTTTATCTAAGTTTTATATATTGAGCAGTATCGGCGAACTTTAGGTGAGTTAAAATATATCTGTCACATATTTCTAAAGGCAAGGATATTTCTTACAAAAAATACATCGGTTCAAAAGATTTCATGGACACTTAAAATACTACAGTTGATCTCGTTTACGATTTTGCTTGTGTGGATTCCCAAACTCTTATATGGACCCCGATTGAGAACCACTGCTTTAGTTAATGATTTTCATTAAACAAATGTACGACAGTGTAGCATGTAATTTCTGTTAGTAGAAATATGCAAAAGTGCATCTCGGATTACTGCTAATATATATAAGCTAACATATACTTATCTACTTTGTATGTTATGCTCAAGATTTCTTCAATTTCCGTTTTAGGTTTCGTAAATGCGTTGAAATACTTCTTGTTTATTTCAGTCATTTGGGATTTTTATTAAGCATTCTCTTGATGAAACCTTATATTTATTTTTAGTTGAATTAAGATGCGAACGTGAAATACATATATACATATATACATATATATATATGTAGGTGTGTGAGTATATATATATATATATATATATATATATATATATATATATGTGTGTGTGTGTGTGTGTGTGTGTGTGTGTGTGTATGTATATATAAAGATACATATACATGGAGGTATACGCATACATATATATGTGTATGCATAAATATATATATATTTATGTTTGTGTGTGTGTGCATCTCTTTGTGTGTGTGTGCATCTCTTTGTGTGTGTGTGTGTGTGTGTGCATGTGTGTGTGTGTGTTTTCGTATACGTGTGTATAGCTATACATTATATATCCAGCTGATGATTTACGAGAAACTTCACCATATAATGGATAGATTCCACGTCTGATTTTGTTAATGATGAAAGACGAAGTCAATACTGGCATGTTTTGAAGTTAAATGAACCAGACCCTGATTTATAAAGTACAAAGCTACCATTACAGTTCTCTATCTCTTCTACTTCGTCTCTTTTTCTGTATATATATATATATATATATATATATATATATATATATACACACACACAAATTTCTATCTATCTATCTATCTATCTATCTATCTATCTATCTATCTATCTATCTATCTATCTATCTATCTATCTATCTATCTATCTATCTAACTATCTTTCTCTCTATATATATATATATGTGTGTGTGTATACATATATATAGGTAGTTAGGTAGGTAACACTGATATTTAGGCAGATAATGCACACATAAATGCATGTATGCATCTATCTTCCTAAGAAGTTTTCTATACTATATTTACCTATATGTTTATACATACATATATAGCTATATTCGAATATGTCCTTATGTGTGTGCGTATGACTGTGTTTATGTGTGTGTATGTGTGTCGTGCATGAGCGTCACACAGGTATAACCGTGTATATGCGTTTCTGTGTGAGTTTGCATGTGTTCATCAGTATGAGAAGCATCTCTATATTACTGTAGTAGGACAGTTAACTTTTACTCTTCATGCCTGTTTTTGTAACACTTTGGCTCTCGGGACATGACATCCATTTCCAAATCTATTTTAAGTAAGCGCTTGCTCTATATGCAGCTGTTGTTGAATTTGGTATTCTGATATCAGCTCGCAGACTCGCTGACTTATCTCAACTTTTATCTAACAATCCGACCTTTCTATACAATTTCTGATACAGTATAATATACTTCATTTTATTTTATTCTCTCCACACCTTTTTAATGTGGTTGTATTATTTTTTCTCTTTCTTTAAGTGTTAGTACTAGACTTACTTTGGTATTCAACAAATAGGAAACCAATAAAGTTAGAGTAATTTATCGTCCAATTTGGTAATGAATATGCCATAGAACAGATATCAGTTTGTAAATAAGAAATAGTTCTAGTGATATCAACAAAGGTGCTGTATTTGAAAGATTAAAAATAGTAAATTCTTGCGTATATATAGAGTCTTGAAATTTTAAAGCTGTCACTGAAAAGAAATACCACACAATAAACAAACTTTAAAAATATCTGGTGTTTAAAAATGAAGCATGTCCTGACTGCTACACTGATTACTATACAGTTAATACAAAGTATGGCAGAGTGTGTGAGATATGGTGGTTTTAACAAAATATACGAGTATCATAGCTGTTCAGCGGTTTATGGCAACAGCCCAGTGAACGGAGACTAGTGGTTCAATTCTTTGGAGAATGCTGGTAACTTTTTTTCTGTGTAAGGGCTATATTTATCCGATATATTATGTGCTATTGTTTGTTTGCTTGTGTGTGTGTGTGTGTGTGAGAGAGAGAGAGAGAGAGAGAGAGAAAGAGAGAGAGGACTAAACATGTTTTTAAAAATTTCTTGATTCTTCCAACAAAATCCTTCACAAATAGATATGTGAGTCCATGCCGAATGTGGGATCCTCTACGTGGCCGCACGGCCTGCTAAGAATAGCAGGCAAATCCACTTTGTTACCTCGAATCACACCCATCGTCTTGAAATAATGGAAGAGACACGTCAGACCATGAGGTCGTAGATGCCCATAAAAAGATTTCTAAACTGGGGTTAAGCAACAAGAACAACGCAAACAGCAGCATAGATTATTGGGTTCCATCTTATCGCCCACCAAATACCTCTGCACTAGAAATCTGTTCATAAGCCTTAACCTGGCCAACACAACAAATACGACAACAATAGCAACAACAACACAACTGTTCATGATTATATATCACAAACAGCGAGGAATATTGACCGCTTTTCATCTATTTTTTTTCTTTTCTTTCTTTTTTTCTTTTTGAATGACGAGTCTGAAATTTCAAATTAGCAAAACTGAATGATTTTATAAAAGTATTTCGATATAAATAAATATAAATATTACGGAGGTGTACTTGCATAGCAAGTGACCTGATCTGAGATTGTGTGCTGGACGAAAACAATTGCAGCGTGGAAGGTGTTTATAAGCCATTTAAAATAACATACAAAAACCGTTAGATTCACTTCAACATTTAAATTAAATTCAATTTAAATGTGTTATTTTAAATATAAATAAAGTCGTATGAAGTCGCATTGAATAGAATATACGCTTGTAAAATCATATTTAACACGTGCGTGTACACTTGGACAAGTGAAGACTTTTCGTCGCAGAAATAGTCTCATAAGAAAATTTTCCTATCAGATAACTATATTTCAGATGAGGTTTGAATTAAAATATTGCAAGTTTGTAGATCGTCAAATAAATTCCATAAATTCAAATTACTGTAGAACTTAATTTAAAATATTTTAAAAATAATTTTAGGTATTATTAAGTTTGCTGAATTTCAATTTCAGATCTTTTAAATATATTTTTCTCTTTGTTTTCCTGTCTAGATTACAGATATGAATCATTTTCGATTTTATTACACGCAATTGACAAAGAAAAAAGAAACAAGAACTTGAAATAGCTATTCATCCATCAATCTATCCCCCTAACATGCCCTACCTACCTACCTAACTACCTACCTACCTACCTATCTATCTATCTATCTATCTATCTATCTATCTATCTATCTATCTATCTATCTATCAATCCATATATACATATAGTGTATATTAAGTAAATGTTAACTAGACACATGAACGGCACAAGATGTACTCCGATGCATTAATTTAGATATGTAGTTATTCACATTGCTCACAACTGATTACAAACTTATTAAGGTTATCTAAATATACAGGAGGAAGGAATGTACCCAGATATGTATGTATGTATGTATGTATGTATGTATGTATGTATGCATGTATGTATGTATGTATGCATGCATGTTATGTATGTATGTTAAGCATGTATGTTACGTACGTATGCATATACGTGTGGATGTATGCATGTTATGAATGCATGTTA
>NC_068982.1:89291130-89295361 GCF_001194135.2 Octopus bimaculoides | reverse complement strand
ATGCATGTGTGTATGTATGCATGTATGTTACGTATGTATGTTAAGTATGTATGTATGTAAGTATGTATGTATGTAAGCCTGTATGTATGTTATATATGCATGTATTGAGCAATTAACTCGACTACTTTATTCAAGTATCATATCTTAGCCTTCCTATTGCAGCTGTGTCAATGATACCTAGTCCAATAATTTAGGAATGCATGTGGTCTTACTCTTACCGCTATAGATTATATAATCTTTTACTTGTTTCAGTCATTTGACTGTGGCCATGCTGGAGCACCACCTTTAGTCGAGCAATTCGACCCCAGGACTTATACTTTGTAAGCCTGGTACTTATTCTATCGGTCTCTTTTGCCGAACCGCTAAGTTACGGGGACGTTAACACACCAGCATCGGTTGTCAAGGGATGCTGTGGGGACAAACACAGACACACAAACATATACACACACACACATATATATATACATATATACGACAGGCTTCTTTCAGTTTTCGTCTACCAATCCACTCACAAGGCTTTGGTCGGCCCGAGGCTATAGTAAAAGACACTTGCCCAAGGTGTCACGCAGTGGGACTGAACCCGGGGCATGTGGTTGGTAAACAAGCTACTTACCACACAGCCACTCCTACGCCTAACCCTAATAACTAATTCTAACTATTTACGTTAACCGTTTTGTACTCATACGCATTTCTGGTAATTGTAAATACATCAGGTTTAGAATCAGTTACAATACCATAGTTGTCTTTTGGTTTGAATATTTGTAGACACTTCCTCCTCACACTGTTTCCAAAAATATTGTAGTAAAAGTATAAAGAAATTGTCGGGGTCTCAAGAAATTGTCGGATGTCATTACTATTCCCACTTTGTAAGAGAGAACAGCTATGGTTGATGGCTAGTAACAGGTGACTTAGTTCTGTATAAATGCTACACTGACCAAATTCCACCTTTTATCTCTGTTATACTTTCAACACCTCAGATCTTATACAAACTGTTTTGTGAAATGTTTCCTTCTTAGAAATGCAGCCTTCTAGAATTCTTTCTTTTCTTAAAAGAGTTCAAACTTATCGCCAACTACACTGATCTAATGAGACTGAGAAGGCATGCACCAAACATAAACTCAGTCCTCTTGCGACTAAATTACGAAAACAGAACTGTTGAGAAAACTTGTATTATTATCTTAAAATACCAGTAGAATATTCTACTCATATACGAGCTCCTTTTGATACAAAATAATTGGATTAAATGCTTTCTGGCAGCTTGACCCTTTTTATAGAACTTTTTCTGATCAGCACTCTATCAACTCAATACCTGAAAACGATATTTTCTCTCTGATTTTCTTCCTTTCCTGCAATAGCGTTTCAGTCACTGACGTCTCCAACATGAATGACCCCTGTACTGGAGAAGCATGTACACCTTTCTCTTACAACTCTACAAAATTATATACAATGACAGAGCTCTTATCTAAGCCGATATGTTTTTTTTTCTCTGAAGTAACTGCTACACAAGAACATGATATTCTCTTTAGGTGTAAACAATGTACACATATAACTATCAAGTACATTAAAAATATTAAGTATTGCAACATCATATAACCTCTCATAGAAAGTATACTTTATTCTCGATTAGAATACTATATGGTAAAAACCGTGCTCTCGTCCGGGCTTGAATATCAAACACACCTGAAAAGCTGCTAAACATCAGGAAGATTTAAATGCATCCTTTGTACTTTTTACATATGTAAGATAGTGCACAAGACATTCTCACACTGACACAAATACTTGAAAAAATCTATAATTTTCTGTGTGTATACTCCACACTTTATGCTCATGCTCTTTCTTATCAATTAACCTTCTTCACAGCTTTGTCACTTTCTTTGTTTCAATATTAACGTTTTGAAGGCGGCGAGCTGGCAAAAACGTTAGCACACCGGGCGAAATGCTTAGTGGTATTTCGTTTCTCTTTACGTTCTGAGTTCGAATTCTGCCGGGGTCGACTTTACCTTTCATCCTTTCGGGGTCGATACATTAAGTACCAGTTACGTACTGGGGTCCATCTTATCGACTTTTCCTCTCCCCAAAAATTTTGGGACTTGTGCCTAGAGTAGAAAAGAATATTCACATTTTCCGAAATATCTTAGAGACTAATATTGCACATAGGCACACGTATACACATACACACACACATACATCTATTCACACACACAAAGACACACACAGACACACACACACACACACACACACACACACACACACACACACCTATATGCAAACGTATATAGAAATACATAGAGTATACAGAAGGAGAAAAAAGATTAAAGGAACATTTAGAGAGAGAGAAGAGTAAAAGAAAAGTGTTGAAAAGAAAAATAGGATATAAACAGACAGACACATTCATGAGTATATGCAAAGACATTCAGACGCACATACGTAAGGCCCAAATTTGCAACCATGTAAGTGTGTGTGTTGGTCATTCTTAAAATTTCTACAGAACAATATACATAAATATACTTACATACACACACACATACACACACATAAATGTATGCATGTGTGTCTAAGTATGTTTGCATGTATGTATGTACGTATGTGTGTGCGTATATATACATATCAACATACATAAATACACCCACCCATATATGTATATAAGCACACATGCTCACATACATATATATGTGTGTGCAAATATGTATATAAAAATAGGGAAAGAACTGGGCTGTAGTCCAACTATTTTGATTTGAATTTTATTTAGTTTCAGATTTATCTTATACCAAGCTTATATAAACCGTTATAGAAAATGTAGATTCTATAAAACTGCAAATCTCTCCAATCAAGGAAAGTTTTGTTATAAATTAAAATTAGTTATAGATTTTGTACGTTCAAAATGACGCATATATGTTTGTCGTCAGCCTTGTTTATAGAGTGAAATCTAATTTTGGCTTCGTACCATACAAGCAGTGTTACAGAATTAGAAAAATGCAGCTCAGGTTCACAGTGATGTATTTGAAGTTGATGCAAATAAAATCAAAGAAAGTCGAGGTGACGGCTTTCTTCGATTGACCGAATGATGGTACGTAGCAGTGAATTCTTCTCCACTAGCTAACTATCTGTTAGAAGATTTTTAGTAGCAAAAACAAAACCAAGAAAATACGGTATGGGAATTGTCTTGAAAGTTAGCGTCCAGACAAAAAATAATTCGAACAGTCTGGAGAATTTAAATGATTACTTTGGTGATCGAGGAAGATGTGAAGTGTTAAATGTATTGAGGTCATAAATAGAAAGAAAATTCCAACTATTTTAGATATTTCAACGTGACCTCTGTTTCCGACAAACAGTCGTAGTTCACCCAGACGATAGAATGTTTCTCTGTCGGCTCCAAGGTTCGATTGCTCGTTTCCGTCATTAGCTCATTGCTAGGTGTCAGACCAAGACACCTAAGAATTTTCGTTAAACCAGTATATCAATGTTTAAGTGGGTAATATGAGAAAGTACACGTTACAATCATAGTTATTCAGTGTTTGAGTCAAATTGTTTTACGTGTTGAGAAATAGAGTAATCATAACGTTGAGAAGATAACTTCGACTATATTCCATCGTATACGAATATACGAGAAATTATCCGTCGCCTTTCTCACGCACACGCTCTCTCTTTCTCTTTTTCCAGCAATGACTCTGACGAAAGTGGCATTAACTTTCTTAGGTCGTTGAATATACCTCAATTGATCAATAGACAATTGAGTAAACCTATCTATAATGACAACTGGAAACGGCTGTAAGCCAAATTTGTCCTAATAAAGGAATTATATGTAATGACTACCATTATTTTTAACTTGTCTCTTATATATATATATACATATATATATATATAAAATGTGTGTGTATATGTATGTATATAATTTATAAAAACGCTAAGTAGGATGAGTTAGTGACAGAATATTTACTCAGTCGTTCGTTCTGCTAGAAGTAGTAAACATTCTCTCAAAATTATGACTGCCTCCTTTTTCTTAATATACAATATCTGTACATCACTTCAAACACTACACACACACACACACACACACACACACACACACACACACACACACACACACACCACACATGCACACACACATACATGTATATATGTATGTGATGTATTTATATCTACATATATATATATATATATATATAGATAGATAGATACATACATATATACATATACATAATACATACATACATACATACATACATACATA
>NC_068982.1:89288103-89290979 GCF_001194135.2 Octopus bimaculoides | reverse complement strand
GTGTGTGTAACTCTTCTTTGAAATATTCGAGTATCCCGTCCTCTGTATTTCGGGGCTGTAGCAATAATTTTCCATTCTATCTAGCGTTGCATATTCCATCTTTCAATGTCCATATGATATTTGTTAGTGGTGTCTCATGTCTTTGTTTTTGTCCCTGAATGACTCAAGATGTTGTGCATACCTTTCCTTGAACGTGTTGCCCGTCATTTCGATAAACGTCTTTGCTATTCCGTTGGGGTCCATGATCTTGGCCTTGTATACGAGTTCTTTCTGGAGACAGTTGTTGTGTAGAGGACAGAGGTTTGGGGATCTGAAGTTGCATTGTTTTTCCAAAAAACATGTGACATCCTTATCAAATATGATAAAGATATTACAAGAAGCTGGAATAAGCAAACCCCAGCTTGAATGGAAAATTATTGCTAAAGCCAAAAAATACAGAGGACAGGGTACCAAATGAGAACTCTGTATTACTAAAAAGTTAAACATTATACAATCAGCAGATAACATCTTAAACATTAGGGATGAAACCTTCTCACATTACATACACAAGTAATATTTTATACTCAAATATTTTGAAGAGTCCCTATAACCGAGGGTAACCCTACCAGGATAACCCTTTCCTAAACGTGAATACACACACGTACACACACACACATGCACATATATGTATACACATACATATATGTGTGTATGTGTGTGTGTGTGTGTGTGTGTGTGTATAAAGTTAACTTCTCTCTCTTTCATTCATTTCAGCATGCCTCGACCGTTTACCTCAGACACGTTTTCCCTCTCTCCATCTTTTCTCTCTCTCCGCATCTATCTTTTCTGTAGAAAGTCGCAGGTACTTCCATTTTTTCTGAGCCTCAACCTAGTATTTCGTCACAGTTTTCTTTATTTTGGGACTACACACACACACACACACACACACACACACACACACAGATCGCTAACCACTACACACATTTTTTCTCTCTCCTCGTTTCTTTCTGTGTTCCTTTCTGTGGAAGAGCGTAGGCTCGAATCGTTAAAGACTTTTTCAATTCCCGAGCGTTATACTAATACATCGGTTTGTATCTTACACCACCTGTCTGTTGTGCTTTTTTTCTGAATTCTCCCTATATATATATATATATGTATGTATGTATGTATGTATATATACACGCACACACATATGTCCGTAAGCGAAGAGGGATTAAATAATCTAAGAGTTTACCTTAGGTAGCACTTGTACCATCGGCGGCTATATGAAATTACATAATGGAAAATTTCGCCCTGGGACAGAGCAGAGAAATAGGTAAGTAGAAAGATTGAGAGATCGATCGATAGATACATAAACAGATAGACAGACTGATAGACAGATAGATAGATAAATAGAGCGATCGATCGATCGATCGATAGATAGATAGATAGATAGATAGATAGATAGACAGATAGATAGATAGATAGATAGATAGATAGATAGATAGATAGATAGATAGATAGATAGATGGATAGATAGATAGAAAAAAATTCGACTAATTGCTCAACGTTTGTGAAACTTAATATACTGAATATGTTACTATGTAAGAAATCTCGCGACACTGTGAAATTGTATTGATAAGAGCTCCCTAATTAATTATATTTTGATAACTTTTATTAATTTCGTTTTCTCGGATGATTTCCCCGAGACTATAGTTTACATGATTTCCTGTAACTGGATATTGTGATTTTGAATAAGTTAATTAACAGCAGACAGTTGAGATGTAATGAGTATGCTTGAAATCATTTCAGTAATATCAACAGTGTTAGCAGTGGTGGTGCTGTTGGTTGCGATGGTGTTGTGATGGTAGACGTGTTGCCGCTGATGTTCAGCCTTGACCATTCTATCTGTTTTCAAATATATGTATAGAACAATATCAATATCTTCTTGTTTTTTTTTTAAAGAAACGAGCGTATATTGAAGAATATTCGACATCTATATCTAGCAGTACAATTGACCAGTCTCATAAATGCTGCCTCATTGGCTTGAATGATGATGATATTCATTGCTGTGGTGGCGATGATGGATCATAATGATGATGATGGTAATAATGATGATGATGACGAAGATGATGGCAATGCTGAATATCATTATATCGATAATGTTGTTTCTAGAGTATCTTATGCTAACAAGAGCTTCTTTTACCTTTGACATTGTTACCTGCTCTCAACTAAATAGCATGAAACGTGTGAAGTTGACCGGTTCGAATATGAAATGAAATATTTATAGAGGATTTGAACTGAGGACCCATGATAGTTTATTACATTTAACTAATTGTCTCATACAAGTAATAAGATACAAGCTAACAATTCTTCAACTGAAAAAGTAGATCTGTATTTTGTTCGAAATATCACTGATATTTTTTCAGTGAGAAACATGGAAGTCTCGACTGAAATCTACAATCAATATTGACTTGTTCAAGATATGCACAACAATTTGTATCTTTGATTGATTACACATTATCTTTTAATTCTCTTAAATGTTCCAGAGTACCTCTGAAGAGTTACATCTGGTTATTTAACATTCTACTAGTGTCTGTCCGTCTAATGTCTGCTTTATCTTTTAAAGAAGATGAAAAGCACATATCACATTCAGGCTATTAATATCCCGAAAACAAAAAAAACAAAAAAAACAATCTAATGAGAAATATAAAGCTCAACATCTTCAGGAAGTAAACGATAATAGATAATATGGACAAATATTGAATTGCACTGATTACATACATATGTGTGAGTCTCACAGCCCATTGTTGGGTAGCGGCATTGATTGAATTGTGTGTGTGTGTCTATATATATATATACGTATGTGTGTGTGCGTGTGTGTGTGTACATATACAATATATATATATATATATATA
>NC_068982.1:89285250-89287845 GCF_001194135.2 Octopus bimaculoides | reverse complement strand
CGTATATATGTATATGTATATATGTATATGTATATATATGTGTGTGTGTTTGCGTGTCTGTGTTTATCCCCCCCCCCACCATCGCGTGACAACCGATGCTGGCGTGTTCACGTCCCCGTAACCTAGCGGTTTGGCAAAAAGAGACCGATAGAATAAGTACTAGGCTTACAAAGAATAAGTCCTGGGGTCGATTTGCTCGACTAAAGGCGGTGCTCCAGCATGGCCGCAGTCAAATGACTGAAACAAGTAAAAGAGTAAAAGAGTAAGAGCATATATATATATATATATATATATATATATATATAGGATAAGTCAGCTTGATAAAACCGACTCTCTCAAAACTATATAGGAATATTATACTGCTTAAATCTCGCACTGAATGCTCACACAGCCATTAACAAATGGTTTAGTTGATTTTCACTAATGATCTTGGAATTGAGAGTTCGTATCCCCATCGTGGCACTTCATCGAGCTATTGGATAGTTTTAGATTGTTTTATTGTTTAACTCCAGATCCAAGAAGTCTATTACCAAAGGATATCCAATCGTGACCATCATTTTCTTTTATCAAATACTCTATATCTAGTAGCAGATTATCATCCAATGTGTTCTATTTTAAAACAATAAGGTATGATTCGAGGGAAACATTGCTGCTATTTTTGCCAGGTCGTTATGAAGATGTTATCGAGTTTTAAGTAGATTCCATTGGCGGTATAATTCAATTTCATCGTTGTGTTGTTGTAGTGTACTTTATTTCATCAGGGCGAAATTCCAAGTTCAATTTATTCGGCAGATAAAGCCGTAGTAGATCAAAATAAAGTCTAATGAGGGACTTACCCCTCTGCCATTTAACACATGAAGTCCGAGCATAATCCTTCACTACACACACACACACACACACACACACGTGTTTAGTATCTTCTGACACCCATCCACTCGTATAGGGCTCTATGGAGCTCATGCCATGTACTTTAGCCTTGTGAATTCGCAGTCTCTTTGTCATAGAGAATTTAAGCCAGCGCTTCATAATAATCTAGTCATTGATGCAAGGATGAATTGTTTTATGTAGAATTTGAACTCAGGCTACCAGATCATTTACCAAAAGTGCTCTCTTCCGATACTCTAGCAATTCTGCCAATTCACCGCTTTAGATTGGTTATCACAACATCGAAAGAATGAATGGCAAAATTGCTTTCCACAGAATTTGAACTCAGTGCATAGAGAATACAAACGAATACCGCAATGCATGCTATCCGATACTCCACTAGAAATCTATTAGTTAGTTAGAGAGAGAGAGAGAGAGAGAGAGAGAGAGAGAGGGGGAGTGAAGGAGGTAGTTAGAAACATGCATGAACACACACATATGTGTAGCTTAATACCAGCTTATCTTTGAGTCATATGTCGCATCTCATTGAAAATGTTGCTTGATCTCTTTTCCATTATTTTATTTAAAAGATATTCTATCTTTTGTTTGTTTGCGATTGAATACGAATATTAATTCTTCGCAAACCGAAAACACACCGAGAGACACAGAATTGTGAAGCTTTGTGGAAGCTATTCCCAATGATATATATCATAGTAAAAAGGGAAAGAAAATCTACCGTGTGATTACATATTATATTGTATATAATAGTAAAGCAGAAACAAACAAACAAACACAAAATTATGTCGAGTATGATTACGGATTATTACTTCGTGATCATAAGTCTTCCTTCACCTCTGACGTTTAATTAAAATCAAAATATTTTGTTGAAGAATAATACGGAAATACTTTATATAAGGCTAAACTACAGAAGTATATTGCAGAGGAAAATGAGCGAATTCACACAAGCACAACACAGAGGGCTCATACACACGCGTACACGTACATACATCCATATACACACATATACATATATGCATACATATAGAAGAATGTATATACAATCCTTAAGGAATATGAATATATATATATATACATATGTGTGTTTGTGAGTGTGTGTGGGTGTGTGTATGTGTCTATTTAAACCCTCATAAAGGGACATTCATACAAATTCACGTACAAACACACAAATACATAAAAGATAGATATAGCAAACAAACAATAACGAAAATAAAACTCTTCAAAAACATAGTTAATTAAAACAAATTCATTTTGTCAATGAATATTCTAAATATACTGTTACATAAACGATTTGACAAATTAGAGCTAGGAAAATAAGAAAATATATTAAAAAAAAAAGTGGGGGCGAGATGAAAATGAAAGAGAAATATAGTAGGGACAAAGGAAAAACACCTTCAGAAACGATTTTGCAAATAATAATAATAATAATAATAATAATAATAATAATAATAATAATAATAATAATAAAAATTGCGAAAATTAGAAAGCAAGACAAAAGCGCAGGTACAAGCCTATTGTAATTTTGTATTCGATCGTTAGCGGAAATTAGACGAAAAACAAAACAGTGTCTTTGGAAACAGGAGAATGATATATAAAATTACAAGAACTCTCTCATTTTCTCACTCCTATTTTTTCTCGCTCGCTCTTTCTGTTTTTCTCACTTTCTCTCCTTTATTTCACTATTTTATTCTCTCTCTCTCTCTCTCTCTCTCT
>NC_068982.1:89282010-89284815 GCF_001194135.2 Octopus bimaculoides | reverse complement strand
TATATATATATATATATATATATATATATATATATATATATATATATATGTATGTATTATATATATATGTATATATGCATACACACACACATATATATACATACTATATATATATGTATATATATACATATACACACACAAACATATATATATATATAATATATATATATATAGAGAGAGAGAGCGAGAGAGAGAGGAGAAGAGAAAAGAGAAAAGGAGACAAAGAGAGCGTGAGAGAAACACAGGAAGAAATATATGTGTGTGTATGTATGTATGTATGTATGTATAGATAGATAGATAGATAGATAGATGGATAGATAGATAGATAGATAGATTGATAGATAGATAGATAGATAGATAGATAGATGGATAGAGAGATAGAGAGATAGATAGATAATTAAATATAGAAACTTACACATGCATAGACTTTTGTTTAATTCTTTATAAATAGAGAAACGAATGGAAAAAGCATCATTTCTTTATTTATTCATAGTTGAATTCTGCCGAACAATTCACCTTAACATGTCAGGTTTGATAATACATCTAAAACTTAGCCTGACATGCAGCCGAACAGAATTATATTACTATACAGTTCTCTCTTGTGATACGCTATATTTTAATTTCTTCAGACGATGCGCTAAAACACTTTGCGGCAATTAAATGTACAGATAAATAAAAAGTGAAGCAGAATGTTAAGGGGTGAGGTGATGGTGGGTTGTGGTAGGTTATTAAAAGGTTTTCACAACCTTATAATCTTCGTGACTTATAAGTTATAAAAGTAGATTGGCGCAGGCGTGACTGTGTGAGTGAATTTGGTTGACGAAAACTGAAAGAAGGCCGTCGTATATATATATATATATATATGGGGGGGGGCTGTGTTTGTCCCCTCACCATTGCCTGACAACCAAAAGTGGTGTGTTTATGCCCTCTAACATAGCGGTTCGGCCAAAGACACCGATAGGATAAGTACTAGGCTTACTAAGAATAAGTCCTGGGGTCGATTTGTTCGACTATAACCCTTCAAGCCGATGCTCCAGCATGGCTGCAGTCAAATGACTGAAACAAGTAAAAAATGCAGCCATGGTTGTGTGGTTAAGAAGCTCAATTTGCGAGTGTGTGGTTTCGGGTTCAGTTCCTCCATGCGGGAGCTTGGCGAAAATGTCTTCTACTATAACCCCAGTGTGACCAATGCTTTGTGAGTGAATTTGGTAGACTGTATAGGACATATGTGTGTGATAAGAAGCTTGGTTCGGAACTCAATCCCACTGCGTGACACCTTGGGCAAGTGTCCTCCACTATAGCCTCGAGCCAACCAAAGCCTTGTGAGTGCATTCGGTAGACGGAAACTGGGAGAAGCTCGTCCTGTGTATATAAATATATATACATGTGTGTGTGTGTGTGTGTGTGTGTGTGCTTGTCTTCCCCACCATCACTTGACAACCGCTACTGGTGTGTTTACGTCCCTGTAACTTAGCGGTTCCCATAGAATTGATGTTAATGTTAGACTTTAAAAAAATAAATACTGAAGTCTATACATTTGAAAAGAAATTCTTCAAAATAGTGCCCCAGCGTGGCCACAGTCTAATGACTGAAACAAGTAAAAGGTAAAATATTATATATGTATGTGTGTGTGCGTGTGCATGTGCGTGTGCGTTTGTGTGTATGTGTGCCTTTGTGAATGTCTTGACCCACCGCTTGACAACCGATGTTCGACATAACATTTGTTCGACATAAATATCCGATGCGGTGCTCCAGCTTGGGTGCAGTTCGATGAGCTCACCTAGCTTTATCACTTGTTGCTGCTGTTAGCAACCGCGTTGAAAATGCAAATATCAGCAGCAGCAATTGTTTAGAAATGCTCATGTGTTTCTATGTATACGCACACAGACACACATGCAAGCTCACATACAAGCATAAACACTATATTAGTAAACTTATTTCGGTAAGTAAAAGGATTGTCATAATTTCTTTTAACTCTGTTGTGATTATGAAATATAATAGAATATAACAACGCAATATGATATCATGCAATATAATATAATATACTATTATATAATTATATATCTTGGAACCAAATGGTCGACCAACTATTACACTTACCCAGCGTTCCCATTCGTTTAGGTCACAAGTGGATTAATCCCCTCATATTCTTTGCACACACACACACACACACACACACCCATGGCTCAGGGATTAGGGTGGCGGTCTCGCAATCATGAGGCAGTGAGTTCGATTCCCGGACTGTGTTGTGTTCTTTCACGTTGCTCCAGTTCGCTCAGCTGTAGAAATGAGTTGTGACATCACTGGTGCCAAGTTGTATCGGCCTCTGCCTTTCCCTTGGAGACGTGAAGAGGGGAGGCTGATTCCATAAACAACCTTGCAAAGACTTGAGCCTCGGAGTGTAACTTTCTAGGTCCAATCTCATGGCCATTCATGACCGAGAGTGTCTTGGGCATCGGTACCATTTCCCTCTTCCTCCGTTTCTCCATTCTCCGAACTTTCCATCTTTCCGACGAAGGGCTCCGCCCGAAACGTCATACACTCTCTCTTTCCTTTCCCGAGCGTCCAATAACACTATCCGTATCACGTCCTCACTTAGTTGTTTTTTTGTTATTGTTTTTTTTTTGTGTTTTTTTGAACTTATATATATATGTGCTTGTATATATGTATATACTTTTATACGTATATGTAAATGTTTTTTTTTTTTATCAAAGTTGCAAAAACAACACAAAAACTTTCCATTCTTTATCCCAACTACCCGACAAACAGAAATGTGAACCTCTGAGTAGCAATTTTTGTGATATT
>NC_068982.1:89276668-89281207 GCF_001194135.2 Octopus bimaculoides | reverse complement strand
ACACCAATATCACATTTAAGCTTTTTTGTGAATGAAACCTCGTGATTACAACCATTAATATTGCAGCAATTTAAACAACATAAATAACGATAAAAGAAAAATCCATTTCTGTTCTGAATGACTGTTCTCAGAATTCGCTGCTTATATATTGAAACTCTTTACAAGCGAGTACTGTAAAAGGCGACGAGCTAGCAGAATTGTTTGCACGCTGAGCAAAATACTTAGCGACATTTTGTCCGTTAAAATTCCACCGGGGTCGACTTTTCTCTTCATCTTTTTGGGGTCGATAAATTAATCGACTAGTCCCCTCTCCAAAAATTTCAGGCCTTGTGCTTTTAGTAGAAAGGATTATTAGTGAGTACTAAAGGTGGCGAGCTGGCAGAATCGTTAGCACGCCGGATGGATAAATGCTTAGCGGCATTTCGTCTGAGTTCAAATTCCACCGAGGTCGACTTTGCGTTTCATCCTCTCGAGGTCGATAAATTAAGTACCAGTTACGCCCTGGGGTCGATGTAATCGACTTAATCCTTTTGTCTGTCTTTGTTTGTCCCTTCTATGTTTAACCCCTTGCGGGCAATAAAGAATTAAGAATCGTTAGCACGCCGGATGGATAAATGCTTAGCGGCATTTCGTCCGTCTTTATGTTTTGAGTTCAAATTCCGCCGAGGTTGACTCTGCTTCACATCCTTTCGGAGTCGATAAAACAATCCTCAGTTGAACACTGGGGTCGAAGTAATCGAATTATTCTCTCCCACGAAATTGTTGACCTTGTGTAAAAAATTGAAACCATTATTAGTGAGTACTAAGAAGGCGAGCTGGCGTAGTCGTTAGCACGGCAGACAAAAAGCTTGATGACACTTCTTCCGACCTTATGTTTTGAGTTCAAATGCATCCGAGGTCGACTTTGCTTTTTATCCTTTCAGAGGTCGATAAAATGAGTACCAGTTGAATACTGGGGTCGATGTAATGACTATTCCCCTCTCACCAACTTCCAGGCCTTTTGTCTATAATATAAACGATTATTAGCGAGCACAAAAGAAAGTAGCCTGTCGCACTTGGTTTGCTCGCTCGTTGACTAGAACTATATTGCACTATCTTTGGTCTATTCTATTATCTTTTATTTACTTCAGTCAATAGACTGCGGCCATACTGGAGCACCGCCTGGAAGAATCTTTTGTTGAATGAATCTACTCCTGTATACCTATCTTTAAAGCCTGGTACTTATTTTATCGGTCTCTTTTTGCCGAACCGCTGGTTATGGGGATGTAAACACATCAACACAGGTTGCCAAGCGGTAGTGAGACACACACACACACACGTACTCATTACAGGTTCTTTCAGTTTCCATCGACCAAATCCACCCACAGGGCTTTGGTCGACCAAGGCTATAGGAGAAGAGTCTTGCCCAAGATGCCTCGCAGTGGCACTGAACCCTGAACAATGTCGTTGGGAAGCAAGCTTCTTGTGGAGGCGCGTGGCTTAGTGGTTAGGGTGTCGGACTTATGACCGTAAGATTGTTGTTTCGATTCCTGGACCGGTCAACACGTCGTGTTCTTGAATAAAACACTTCATTTCACGTTGCTCCAGTCCACTCAGCTGGCAAGAAGGAGTAATCTTACGATGGATAGGCGTCCCATCCAGGTGGGAAATTTATGCGCTATGAAATCAGGAAACCTTTTGACTCGGTATGACTCGCGAAGGTAATTTTACCTTTTTTTTTTTTTTACGAAACAAACTTCTTACCACACAGCCACACCTGTGCCACTGGTGGGTAGAAAATTTGTTATCTACTTCTTAATGCTATTTTTAAAATTGAATATGTGCTCTTGTCACATTATATCGATTATGCACCAG
This sequence comes from Octopus bimaculoides, assembly GCF_001194135.2. NCBI lineage: Eukaryota > Metazoa > Mollusca > Cephalopoda > Octopoda > Octopodidae > Octopus > Octopus bimaculoides. The sequence goes on along the minus strand of NC_068982.1, from coordinate 89,279,353 downwards.
TGATATCAATAGATACTATGTTTAAGATTATAAACTGAATAGGAGACAAAAAACAAAACGACTTTTTCTGTTAAGTTAAAAAACAAGAGAACAATCTGCCGAATTAAAAGTTACTATACACAATTTAGAGAACTTAAACGGTCAAAAGTAACTACTTACGCCATAAAATTATGAAAAATTAGGCAGAAATGTTGCGGGATTTGTTAAATGATAAGATTGATGTCATTCAGTGTTATCATCCAGTAAAAGACAGGCGTTCAATGTATTTAAATAGTTGCGAGATGTTGAAGGAGTTACTCTAATGTTTTTTTGCTTCTCGCGAAAGGTTTAAAAATTTGAAGAAACTATAATTTTCATGTCATTCCAATAATAGGATAATTTTTAAAATGTTGAGATAGAGGTAGTATTGGAATTTTTAGCAAAACTGATAGAGTAACTTTTATAAACGACACAGGGTGTGCGTACTTTGGTTGATTAACTCTTCCTCTATCGTAACTCTTTTTTTCCCTTTGCCTTTCGTTGCAAGAAAAATAATACGTTCCTTGCAAAAGCAGCGGGCCGTTTATTGCGTGCAGGTTGTCCAACATCCATACAAAGAGAACAACATTAGCAAGAGCAATGTATATAGATGGGTGAAAAAAGCTTTTTTAAAAAATAGAAAACCAGTTTTAAAGACAAACCACTCAGTTGGAGACCATCAGCTGCGACCATTGACTTCACTCGCCGGCCAGTGGACGAATAATTTATATGGACATGCCAATCACAATTTCTATTGGAGTGTGGTCATAATGAATTACAGATAGTGTAAGTCTCTGGGGAGCAGAGAGTATGTGCAAAATGAATATTTTGGCAGTTGATGGTAGTTTTGAAGGAGTGAAGCGTCAGATCTGGAATACTTTGAAACCAACGGAATCTCTTCCAGAACTGGAAGATTTTTCACTTTCAAATCTGGTGAAAAGGATGAAACGTGGGTGTGTCTTTATGACCCAGAAACGAGACTTGTGTCTATAGAATGGCATCATAATTCTTCTCCATAACCTAAGAAGTTTAAGGGCCAGCGATTAGCACAAAAGTTCCGGTGACTGTTCTGGGAGACGACAAGGACATCATTCTTTTTGGTTTTCTGGAACGTGGCTAAACAAGACACTCAGAATTTGGAAAGAAAAACATTGAATAAGGGTCTGAAAGCGTTCTATATTCACTATGAAAACTCTCGACCACATTCAACCGTTGCAACAAATCAGGCAATTGGCAAATTGTCTTGGTCAGTGGTTCTCCATCCAACACAAATCCGATGTATTTGATTGGTATATATTTTATTGACCCTGAAAGGATGAAAGGCAAAGTTGATTTCGGCGGAATTTGAATTCAGAATGTAATGTGTCAGAACACATAGCGCAAAGAATTTTCCTGAGACTCTAGCGATTCTACCAGCTCGCTGCCCCAAGGAGCCAACTAATTTTAAAAGGAATGACTGGTAATAATATAGTAACATTATCCGTGATTGTAATAAGCGACTTCCTGTGAATTTAAAACTGCTTCGATTCTGAAGTTGAGGTTAAAAGTGTGAAAAATTATAATCGTATTAATAGCAACCAGCATCTCATCTTTGATATTTAGATGTGTATAATTGTTTTCCAGTTTGTATGTGAGTTTGATACTCTGACTGTTTGTATGTCTTTAAGGGTATGTTCATTTTCATTAGTGTGTGCTTTTTTCTACGTGAGGAAATGTATGTGGATGTGGGTTTATATGAGTGTGAACAGTTTCGCATCTTTCTGTATGTTTTCTTTTTATTGTGCGTATATGTGTGCTGTGCTTTGTTTTCCTGTCTCTGTATTTCTTTATGTGCTTGTCTAAGTGTGTGTGTGTGTGTGTGTGCGCGTGTGTGTGTATGTGTATATGAAACCAAATGCTTGCACATGTGGATTCGTTTATCAGTTTGAGTGTGAGAAAGATGAGGAAAATCGATTACGATGACTACGACGACATCATTGTTGTTGTTGACGACGACGACGACGTCGATGATGATGATGATGATGATAATGATGATGATGATCATCATCATCGTGCTGTTGCTGCTGCTGCTACTGCTGAAGCCGATGAAGATGATGTTGATGATGTGGTTGATGTGGTTGATGATGCTATCGCTGCTGCCGATTATGATTATGATGATTAGGATGATGGTGAAGATGATGATGATAATGATAGTATAACTGACAGAGAAATAAAGAGGGAGAGAAAGAGAGGAATCGAAAATGAGCGAAGAAAATTTCATTGAAGTATATTTTGAACCGCAACAATAAGAAGACACCCTCTCTCTCCCCACTACCAACGGCGTGTGACAATATCGATCCGGAATCGGATGATCAAATAACTGCGGAGCTACTAGGGAAAATCATAGTGTTTAAAGACGAAGTTTGGAACTCTGCTCAGCGGGTAGTCACATTTGTTAAGTAATTGAATCAGCATTTGTTTCCTGCGGAGGATTGAAACCGACACTGCGTGTTTACCTTTATCAGTGTCTTGATATTTCCACCATTTTCAGCATGAGTTGGTTTTTCTATACTTCCGTTTCTTCTTGTGACATACGTACGTACACACACACACACACACATACACACACACACACACACACACACACACACACACACACACACACACACACACACACACACACACACA
>NC_068982.1:89272590-89276521 GCF_001194135.2 Octopus bimaculoides | reverse complement strand
ATAATGCTTGTTTCTGTAGAGAAACTATTTCTATAAAATTGGTAATAAAAAAATTATGTAGAAGAGAAAATGTATTTGCACACGCAGAGATACATATGTGCCTGGAAATTATATATATGGAGAAATTTTTTCTTTATGCATGTAAAATAAAAACAGTATTTGTGTCTGTAAAGAGGAATTTGTATGTTGTAGAAAATGTATGTTTCTGAACATTTATGTTTTTTGCATGTAGGTGAAAATACAAACCATGTATGAGAGAAATCTGTTTGATTATATATGAAAATAAATATATGTATATTTATAGCTAGGTTGCACTCTGTACTTTGTGTACTTTATGAAATATGCGTTTGTGTACTTTAAGAAATATGTTTGTGTATGAAGAGAAGTATGGTTTTATTGTCTGTGTGAAAATATTTGCAAGAGTGTGTGTGTGTATGAGAGAGAGAGAGAGGGGGGGAGAGAGAATGAGAGAGAGAGAGAGAGAGAGAGAGAGAGAGAGAGAGAGAGAGAGAGAGAGAGAGAGAGAGAGAGAGAGAGAGAAAGACAGAGAGAAAGAGAGAGACCGAAGGGATGCAAAGAATCTGCGATGAAACGAAGGATTATTGCTGTAAAAGCAAAAAGGCTTTTCCGCTAGGGACATGGAAAACAGTGGGACTAAGTATTCAAGAGCCTACTGTCCTGAAGGGAACTCTAAAATATCGACCAGGGAAAATTGTCCTTCCTCCTGTGTACCGCTACTCACCCCTTTCTAATCCCACATAAATTTAGATTATGGGGAAACGAGGAGGACCCATCCTGCAAGCAATGTGGAGCATCTCTTTGCATACTGAACCATTTCTGATTGGACGACTGGGACACCGGGAGAAGGCCGATACTAGTGAAAGCCTGGCAATGTCCTTATAATAATTGGCAAATAGACAGATCTGCTGAGAGTTAAGATCAACAAGCAACAGCCATCGCTGTGGACGACATGTTCTCTGCTTTGCATCAAACTTCAGACTTGGAGGTGCATGTAAAGTTGAAGGGTAAACTTGTCATCCCAGAGGAGGTGGCAGTAACATTTCTGCAACCAATCATGTTCCCGCTACCCAGGAGTTCAAAGTCAATCATCGTGATTGAACACACAGAGTCCTGTGAGATTCTTCACTATCTGAAAAAAGCTAAATATAAGGACTTTATTGATGATTCATGTCACAGGATGGTGTGCGGCCTCATTCTCTAGTGAAATCAGTTGCCGCGGTTTTCCAGTTAGATCAGTGAGTTGCTTCCTGCAGAAGTTTGGGACCCAAACAACTGAAGAAAGCCAACAAGGAGATTGGCATGGTAGCTGAGGCCAGTTCAAGATGATTGTAATTAATAGAGGCCGCAGATGCAACCTTTCTGTAGGTTGCACCTGTCCTACTGAAGCAAAGCGTACAGTCCAAGAGGCGAAACACTTGTTACCCTGAGATAATTGCTACTGATACCGCAGTGTTTCAGACATTGCGATGGCTTTAGTTACCATCAGAAAAGGAGTTTGTAATACTTCTTAGTAGCTCCTGCAGTTTCTCCATGGGACAAAAACATTTATCATTTTATTCAATTTGTATGTTTTTATGTCTAGATATAAGTTTGTGTATGTAGGAAAATATGTGTTAGTGTATGAAGGAATATATGTATACTTTTACGTCTTGGAGAAAGCATGTTTTTTTTTTGCTTGTAGAAAAATATGTGCATTGATGTATGAAGGAAAAAATATGTTTTCATGTTTTGATAAAACTATAGATTTTGAGTATGTAAATATATGTGTGTATGAAGAAAAATACACGTTTTTCAACATTCATATCTATTAGTTGTAACAGTACGTGTTTATGTATGAAAGAACGATTGTATATCTTTGTGTCTCAGTGAAAATATGTTTTTTATGCATATAGAACATTTGTGTTTGCGTATAGACGAAAGTATGTCTTTATATCTGCGCGAACGTGTGTGCTTTGTGCATGAAGGAAAATATGTACCTGTGAGTGTTTAGGTGATTGTTTGTGTTTTGTTCATGTAGAGAAATATGCGTTTGTATATGAAGTGAAAAAGGTTTTTTTATTTATTATTCTTTTATTCTTTTACTCTTTTACTTGTTTCAGTCATTTGACTCCGGCAAATCGACCCCAGGACTTATTCTTTGTAAGTCTATTGTTCCATCGGTCTCTTTTGCTGAACCGCTGATTTACGGTTTGTGTATCTGTGCTTGTCCTCCCACTATCGCTTGACAACCGATGTTGGTGTATTTACATCCTCGTAACGTAGCGGTTCAGCAAAAGATACCGATATAAATATAAGGTGAGCTATGCAGAAACGTTAGCGGTATTTCGTCTGTCTTTACGTTCTGAATTCAAATTCTATTGAGGCCAACTTTGCCTTTCATCCTTTCGGGGTCGATAAATTAAGCAGCAGTTGCGTACTGGAGTCGATTTAATCGACTGGCCCCCTTACCCAAAATTTCGGGCCTTGTGCCTAGAGTAGAAAAGAATATATATATATATATATCCCGGTTTTCAAACAGGGAAACAGATCCCTCCCAGTCAACTATCGCCCAATCACACTCACCTCCCACATCATTAAAGTGTTTGGAAGGGTGGTAAGATCAAGGATAGCTGACTTCCTGGAGACCCACAAATGCAAACCAGCATGGCTGGAAACAGGTTCGAACGCAGCTGTCATATATCTTGACTTCAGTAAAGCGTTCGACAGGGTTGACCATAATATCTTACTCACAAAATTGGCAAATGTTGGAATCCGTGGAAAACTTCTACACTGGATTAAGTACTTCCTGGAGAATAGAACACAAGAAGTTGTGGTCGATGGAGTCCACTCAAGCCCAGCAAAAGTCAGGGGACTTTCTTGGGCCCACTCCTCTTTATAATTTACATAAATGACCTTTTCAGCGTCGTAAATCACTGCAAAGTGAAAATATTTGCTGACGACACTAAGCTCCAGCAAATCATCAATGAAGAAGAAGACCGAACTCAACTCCAGTCTGATCTATATGCTGAGTCAATGGGCAGACAAAAACAAAATGAAACTGAACGAGAGAAAATTTGAGCTGATGCATTTTAGAAGAAAGTCAATACTAAAACAGTGAAACTCTCTTCCTTCTGGGGAACCGCTCACGGCATCCAATAATATCAGAGATCTGGGTGTAATTGTTGACAACAATCTCAATTGGAGTGCCCACATCAACAATAAGGTCAATATAGCTTGTAGGATGAGCTCCTGGATCTTATGAACGTTCCGGTCCAGAGAACAAGGTGTCATCATTCCACTTTTCTCCTCCTTTGTACAGCCACACCTCGAATACTGCTACTCCTTGTGGTCTCTCCATACAAAACAAAACATCTCGAGGATTGAATCACCCCAGAGGGCACTCACTAAACGAATTGAAGGCAAGACTGACCTTGATTACTGGGACCGCCTTAAAGCCTTGAAGCTCTACTCTCTCCAGCGCCGCCGCGAGCGGTACATCATCTCTACGATGTGGAGAATATACCGCCAGCATTGTCCAAACGACTTGAACATTAGTTACAGGGTTCATCCAAGGCTGGGACCACGGGCCATACGTCCCCTGCCCAATTCAGGATCACAACATATAGATACACTACGGCATAATTTCTTTTCCTCAACAGGCCCTGCCCTGTTTAACATTGTCCCAAAACAGATAAAAGAGGAAAAGGATCCTATCAGCTTTAAACAGAGTCTAGACAGATTTCTTCAAGGAATACCAGATAAGCCACCCATACCTGGATGCAGCTAACTCAATAAGAAGTCACTATTTGACTTTAAACTTAACTTAAAAAGGATTTAGATAATCCTATCAGGTGGTGCCACTAAGTTAGACATGGCCTGGACCGATCTTTGGTCGAAACATATCTAAGTTTATCTAAGTTTATATATATAT
>NC_068982.1:89260488-89269257 GCF_001194135.2 Octopus bimaculoides | reverse complement strand
GGAGTTAGTAATCTAGCTTTTGGTCCATGATAAACTGCTTTGATGATCGATGTTATTCTCATCACGGAACTTTCTTCTAACATATCCATGCAAAGTCTTCTGCTCATATAGGCTCATCTTTTCCTCTGATGTGTGTATGTATGTATGTATTATGTACATATGTATGTATGTATGTATGTATGTATGTATGTATGTATGTATGTATGTACGTACGTATGTATGTGTGTGTATGTATGTATCTGACTTCATGGTAGTACTTATGCCTCTTTTTAGGTTTACACCGATAGCGTCTCCCCTCCACAAGCTTACCGTAAAACAGCTGTTTGGGTGTGCGTTCATCCGCCATTCGAACAATATGGCAAGATCATCTCATTTGGTTTTTCAAAATCATTGCTTTAATTCGATACCTGCAGACGCAAGGACATCTGTGTTTCGTGTAAAAGAACTCCATTTAACGTTTAAAATGCAATGAAGCTATTTTTGGTGGAATTGTTCTAACAATTTGAAACGTCTTTCATAACACGTCCATATTTCAGAAGAATACAACAGGGATGGTAAGACAAGCGATTTGTATGGTGAGCTTGTAGAGGGGAAACGCTAACGGTGTAAACCTAAAAAAATGTTTAAGAACGGCATAAGGACTACCATGAGATCACTTGGAATGGATTCAGAGGACATAGAGACTCTTGCTTCAGATCGAGCTGGAGGCGAACAAAAATGTGGAGTGGAGTGAAAGCGTTTGAAGAGGCCAGGATAACGCATGCTACGATTGAGAAGGTGAATCACAATGACCTTTTTGCGTGCACAGGTTGTGATAGACCATGCCTTTCTTTTACTGAGCTTAAATCTCATTTGCGGGCCCATGAAAAGGAACTTCCACCAATTATTCTGCCTCTTTGTCAGTGCACACCTTTCAATTCCATTTATGCCATAAGGTCTGCAAATCTAACGGAGGCCTGAAAAGACATTTTAAGATCCATAAAAATCAGAACTTAACTGCAGCTCTTGTTGGTTCAAATCAGATATGCAATCTATGTGGGTGTCTTTTCAATACATTGTCTGGTTTAAAGAGCCACATCAGATGCCATGATGGTTCTAAAGCGTAGGTACAAGAAATGGTCAGACTGCATAAGGAGTAGACAGCCACCATATATATATATATATATACATATACACACATACACACACACACACACACACACATATATATATATGTGTGTGTGTGTGTGTGTGTGTGTGTGTGTGTGTGTATATATGTTTGTATGTATGTATATATGTATGTGGTATGTATACATAATTTTAATTGTCTCAGTTATTTGACTGTGGCCATGATGGAGCATCGCCTTGAAGGTTTTAAAGTCCTGGAGTCCAATGAACTTTTTTAAAGCCTAGTACTTATTCTATCGGTTTGCCGAACCGCTAAATTTTGGGGACATAAGCACACCAACATCGGTTGTCAAGCGATGGTGGGGAGACAAACACAGACACAAGACACAAACATCCACACACACGTACACACACACACACACACATATACACGACGAGCTACTTTCAGTTTCCGTCTATCAAATCCACTGACAAGGTGCCACGCAGTAGGACTGAACCAGGAACCATGTGGTTGGGAAGCAAACTTCTTACCACACATCCACACCTGCGCCTAATCGCGCTAATCTTCTTGCCCGGCGTGCTAACGATTCTACCAGCTCACTGCCTTAATAATAATAATAATGATAATAATAATAATAATAATAATAATAATAATAATAATAATAATAATAATAATAATAGTAATAAAATAAAGTACCAGTGAAATACCAAAGTAGATGAGATCGATAAAATTCTTCTCTATGAAAATTGTTGGCCTTGTGCCAAAATTTCACGCAGTTACTATTATTACTATCACTGTTGTTACTCCGAAGGCAATCTTTAGATTCGTCCGAATATTTTTATCAATATATGGTGTCATCGTTTTAAATTAAGAAAATATATCAATAGTTAAGTTTGTGTTAATATTTAATGCAGGGAGCATTCTCAAGTAATTATTTATGTAGAAAAAATAACTATCCAATAGAAATGATTGTGCAGTGAAAAAAAAAACCCCAGACAAAACATGATTACTCAATGACTATATTTTGCTTATTTTGGTGCGCACGGAAGGCAAATGTGAATGTGTTTTAATCATATGAAGACCTCATCAGCAATGCATAGATTGCACTGTACTTGCCAAAGTAATGATGGATAAAGTATTAAGCAGATGCTTATGAATGTACCGAATTGCCGAACAAAGTACCACAAGAGGAAAAAATATTGCTGGTAAAATATTTTAACCTTCACGACTGAATATAACTCTATTAAAATATTTTATCAGAGTTATTCTTTTGCTATTTAGAATTACTTTTTATGCATTATCTGAGCCTAGCCTGTTTTCTTGATATTCTAGTATAACGTTTAAAAAAATGAATGTTTTTTGATATTCTACGGCGTTTAAATAATGTTAAGAAACCTCTCGAAAGGCGAACCCTAAAACATTGGTAGCGTGACAATAATACTACTATTAATAGCACTTGTTTCAAGTTCCATTCAATTCATCTAGCTGCTTGAAACCATTGCCAGGAGCTCTACTAGAATTTTAAGAATGACCGGGAAAGCGGGAGAGAGAAGATTTGTTTTTCTCCTTTCTATCATTTCAGAAATAGCAATCGCAATGAACTACCAATCCTATGAACGCATGTGATTTTTCGTGAATCATTTTCTAATGACTTAGCTAAGATAGTGCTCATAGCTATTTCTGAAATCTCTGAGACTTGTGGGAGGACTGAATTGTTTCGAATGACTTCAACAGAATAGATTTCGCTTGAGTGCTGTAAGGGTAGCCAAGCGCTAGTTGGATTAAGTCTACCACCCAAGAACTGAAACGATCTCTACAACATTGAGGCGTTCTTAGATTCAGTAACATATGAGCTTTTTAATGAAAATATGTGCCTATCCCTTCACTGGGGCCTTTTTCGTTCCTGGAAAACTGATCGCAGCCAACTTCGAGGAGAAGTAGAGGGAGATAAAGATAGATAGATAAAGAAAGAAAGAAAGAAAAAGAGAGAGAGAGAGAGAGAGAGAGAGAGAGAGAGAGAGAGAAAGAAAGAGAGAGAGAGACTGAGAGAGAGAGGGCGAGAGAGAGAGAAAGAAAGAGAGAGAAGAGTCGACCAGCGTGCATACTAGTATTATATTTTTCTTTATCGAAAGGATGAAAAGCAGAGTTGCATTCATAGTGTACGGAACTCTAACAACTCTGCCATTAACTGACGTCAATGAAAATTAAGACGTTTGGCTCTCCCAAGAAATGGTTACAACATTCTATCGAAAAATATAGGCTCCTCTGGGTGGATACACAAGTCGGCTATACACAACCCTGGGTGGATACACAACTCTGGGTGGATACACAACTCTGGGTGGATACACAACTCTGGGTGGATACACAACTCGGCGGATACACGACACAGCAGAAAAATTTCCCTCAAATCACACCTTATCTTAGAAAAGAGGAAAATACATTGGTTACTGAAATTCATGAAATATATCGGTAAATATATACGGAAGTGTTGAAATGCTTTTTATCTTTGGTCTGCTCAGTTAGGACTAACCGAAGGCTAAGACAAAGCAGCAATATTTCCCAGTAAAAAGCGAAAGGAGAGTACACATGACTGCTGTTTCTTTACATGCAGTTTCTGCTCCAAAAGGTATCCACAATAAACACAGTTTCAACATTCTTAATTAAGACACTACAACGATAGAAAGAATGTTCGAAACCCATCTACCAGTACCTTCAATAGCAGACTCTTTCATGTCATCGTGTGAGTCTTAGTAGATCAATATAGATATTTATGTCAGAACAAGAGAACGGACATATTAGCTCTTCAGAATTTTATGTTTCATTTCAACGTTTTAATCTTGCGAAGATTGAAAACCAGTGTCCGTATTCTCACACATTATTAAAGTTAATTAAATAATGGTAATTGGAAAGAGATGAAAGAGGAACAAATGATGCTGTCTAAGAAACGATTTATGAAACTGAAGATAATGAATGGCCATTTAAATTGAAGATCAGACAAATGGAGATTAAAACACTTTCATACAGATAGCTTAATATATCATTTGAAACATGTCCAAAAACTATTTTACCCGGCTGGCTGGTTCAACTAAATGAAAGCTGTTAGCAATATTTAATAGTGCTAAGAGGCACCCATCACCTCGTCGGTTTCGACGACGAGGGTTCCAGTTGATCCGATCAACGGATCAGCCTGCTTGTGAAATTAACGTGCAAGTGGCTGAGCACTCCATAGACACGCGTACCCTTAATGTAGTTCTTAAGAACATTCAGCGTGTCACAGAATGTGACAGGGCTGGTGTTTTTGAATTACAGGTACAGCTCAATTTTTGCCAGCTGAAGGGACTGAAGCAACGTGAAATAAAGTATCTTGCTCAAGGAGACAATGCGCGGCCATGAATCGAACTCACGACCTTATGACCGTGAACCCAATACCCTAACCATTAGGAATAATACAACGATAAAAATCAAGGACAGAAAAAGAGAAGAATCGGTCCAGAACTGGACTTGTACCTTAATAAGCGGCACTAAAAGTACGAAAAGAAAAAGTGACTTCGCAGAATTTGAACTCAGAAAGCAAAGAAACAAAATAAAGTGTTGTAAGATATTTTATCTGAGAGAAACAATATATTGTGATAGTCATGGTTTCTTTAATTGTAGTTGCTTTGTTATTTAGTCCCAGTTCAACCTTCCGTGAGAAGATAGATTCTCAAAATGCATTTCCGTTAGGACCATCCACCCTATTTGTGAGTCTACGTTATCCAATATTTCTTTCTCGTTTATGATCGGATGGGTACCATTTGAAGGAGATTTGGCATCCGTCTTTGGTTTGTTTGTTTTTTTGTAGGAGGAGTGAACTTTATTGGTAGAGAAGTGTTAAAGAGCACAGCTGACCTAAGCCTGATTTGAACTCACAAGCTAAACGTTGGTAATCACATACTGTTTGTTGCTCTACCGATTCTGCCTCAATCTGCCTTTAAATTGAGTGATTTTTAATATAACCTCGAGGCCCCACACTTTGGGGGAGGAGTTTAATCGATTACACTGATCCAGAAGGATGTTGATCGATGTTACCCCTAACGAGGTTTAAACTTAAGAATTTAAAGGAACATAATCTTATACTGCAAGATAGTTTATCTACTAAACATCTTATGCTTATACATAGCGAACGCGGTTTGCATTAATTCAAATCTAACTTCCAAGAATAGACAGAAAATATAAAGATATAAAATAGTGGAGTGATAAAGTTATACTTTTAAAAAATGTAAACGGACAAAAGAATCAAACCTGAAAGTGATTATCGATGTGAAATGTCAATAGGACAAAGCCAATCAGTTATAACCCCGAGGCCTACAAGAACTGGCCATTACGTAAATTTTAATACTTGCAGTTGAATTTTAGTCAGTGAACAAATTGCAGTTGCGCGATGAGAATTTCAACACCTCAAGGAATAAATGAAAAGTGAATTTCGCATTAAATAAAAACACAAAGCTAAGAATAGCCTTTCTACAATGTAATTTCTTCAGTTTTAATGCACGGTTTTGGATCAAGTCACTTGTTGGACAAGTAAAAATCTGAAATTTTACATAATTCTAGATTTACAAAAATGGCTATTGATCGTAGGTGTGATCGGTCAACGCTGGCTTGTGCCGCAGAGCCGCATACATAATTCATGGAATGTGTCGTCTTTGTGTTATAGCAATACATCTAACTTTTAGAGAGGAAGAGAAAGCAATGGGAGAGGGCGGGGAGATAATATATTTATGTGTGAATGAAGGATTACTAGTTTGTTCACGTGTGCGAAAAACAGAGAAAGGAGAGAAGAGGAAAGTATGTGTGTGTGTGTGTGTGAGAGAGAGAGAGAAAGAGAGAGAGAGAGAGAGAGAGAGAGAGAGAGAGAGTGGCAGGTAGCAGTAACAGGTATTGGAAGTAAATAATATTCTTTCTAATTTTGGCACAAGGTCAGCAATTTTGAGGAGGTGCCTTTGAAGTAGGCATGAATGGCAAATAATCCAATTCACTTCCTTTTAAATGTGTTTCGCTGAGCTTAATTAAGAAATAATAATTATCTTCTGCTGAGGAGGAGTAGTAGATTAAACTGTAGTGCTAAGATGAAGTATTTTAAGTACAACATGCAGCACTCTATTCTTCCCTATAGTTATGTGTTTGACTTTTCTGAATAAGTAGAATAGCTTTCTATTTGTGTTCACCAAAAGTAGAGAAGGTGAAATAGAAAGATCGTTTCTTTGATATAAACAACGATCATGTTTTCGTATTAGTGGAAGGAGACACAACTCTCACGTTGTCTTCATTAGAGAATATTTCCCGGTCCCAGTTCACTTTGTGGATAATTAACGTTAGTTGATTAAGCTACATGTGGATGACGTTTTTAACCAGTAGATTAAGTTGAAGTGAAGTGAGGCACCATGCACATAAGAGTAAGCAAGAAATAAAGATACGGCGTGTGAAAAGAGATTAGACGTCGCACAGAGCCTCGGATAGCAAAGTAGTTGATGAAATGTGGGCTAGTGCAGTGCCAACTTAAGGCCCGGGAACTTTATAGATCTGGGGCTCAATTCTGATCTATTTATGCTGTGACTTGCTGTCAATGAATATATATTGATTTCTATTAATTTTGCACAAGGCCAGCAATTTTGGAGGAGGGGTTAAGTCGATTACATCCATTCCAGTATTCAACTGATACTTATTTTATCGACCCTGAGAGGATGAAAGGCAAAGTTGACCTTGGAGGAATTAGAACTTAGAACGTAAAGACGGACGAAATGGCGTTAAGTATTTTCCCCAGCATGCTAACGATTCTGTCAGTTCACTGTTTTATCAATGAATATATATGTTAATGGGCCCAATGCATTGATTTACCCGGGGAAGACCTATAATGCTACTAACACGGCCCAAGTTCAGGTTGAATACAATGTAACACGCTATGATGGTGCGATAGTAGAAAGCTTTGGCCCCAAATCGTAAGTCGGATGTTTTGCTTGTGTTAATTGCAGCGAAATAAATTTTTGTAGAATTTCTGACCCTACGAAATCCGTTTTTGTGATGGATGTGGATGGAGAGAGATTGAAATGTTGAAAGAGATATCGCGATATTACGATAACTTTTCAATATATGATTTCAAATTTTAGCAAAAGGTGAGTAGTTAGGGGACGAGTTATGTCGATTAAAATTACCCCAGTATGCAACTGGCACTTATTCTATCGACCTTAAAGGCAAAGCTAATCCCGAAGGAATTTGTACTGGGAACATAAAGACGGATGGAATGCCGTGGGGTATTTTGCCCTGGGTGCTAACAATCCTGCCAGCTCGCCGCCTTCGGCCTTCTCATTGCCTATCTTCACGTGCTGAGTTGAAGTTCCACCGAAGTCGACATTGCCGTTTATCCTTTCGATTTATCCAGTCGATTGGATCTATCCCCAGTACTCAACTGGTACTTAATTTATTGACTCCGAAAGGATGAAAGGCAAAGTTGACCTCGGCGGAATTTGAACTCAGAACGTAAAAAACAGACGAAAAACTGCTAAGCATTTCGCCTCGCTTGCTAACGTTTCTTATTTCTTTATTGCCCACAAGGTGCTAAACATAGAGGGGACAACCAAGGACAGACAAAGGGATTAAGTCGATTGGATCTACCCCTAGTACTCAACTGGTACTTAATTTATCGACCCCGAAAGGATGAAAGGTAAAGTCGACCTCGGCGGAATTTGAACTCAGAACGTAACCACTAAGCAATTCTCCCGGCGTGGTAACGTTTCTGCCAACTCACCAACACAGTTAATAATATTGAGAAGGCTTAAGTTAGACCGTAATTTTTCAGCAAATCGACTCTACATCGTGGTTTTAGATACCAAACTGGAAAAATAAATGCGCATAGTGCCACTTAACGTTAAAAAGGTTAAGAGCATCCCAGTTCCTCATTTATTCTCCTATCAACATTTCCCGCATCATATCTGTATCAGAAATCATTACATCCTATTGACTGCTGATAAAGCATTTTTGAAGTGGAGCGATTCAGCTATTTTGACTAAAGTATTAAACAGTTCAAACAAATGCTGATATATGCTTACTTGTAAGGACACTTATCACGTTAGAATTGTAAATTTTTGATAATTCGCCTTTAGAGTGTCATACTGTAATAGTAATTGGTTGATGAAAGAACTGTTTGTTTTTTGTATACTTACACATACATATGTATTTTTGTATACATACATATGTGCACAAACACATACATTCGCGCACGCACGCACACGTGTGTGTGCGTGTGTATATATATATATACATATACATACACACACACACACATACATACGCATACATATTCTTTCCAATAAATTATATTTTACGTTCTGATAGCTTATATTAGGTCTCTGCTATTTCTGCCAATTAAGTGGGTGTTATTGGTCAAATTAGCAATTCTGCATTCATTAGCTGTATATTATGTATGCATACATGTATGTAAGTATGTATGTATGTATGTATGTATGTATGTATGTATGTATGTTTGTATGTATGTAAGAATCTATCTATCTACCTATCTATCTATGTACACACACACACACACATATATATATACACACACACACACACACACACACACACACACACATATATATATATATATATATATATATATATATATATATATA
>NC_068982.1:89257011-89260148 GCF_001194135.2 Octopus bimaculoides | reverse complement strand
CTACAATAATAATAATAATAATAATGATAATAATAATATTCCTTTCAACTGAAGGAACAAGGCCTGATATTTGGGGGAAGAGAATTGTCGATTACATCAACTAGTACTTAATTTATCGACCCCGAAAGGATGAAAAGCAAGATCGACCTCGGCGGAATTTGAACTCAGAAGAACGTAGCCGCAGACGAAATACCGTTAAGCATTTCGCCCGGTGTGCTAACGATTCTGCTAGCTCGCCGCCTGATGATGACCATAACAATAATAATAATAATAATAATAATGATGATGATGATGATGATGATGATGATGATGATGATGATGATGATGATGATGATGATGATGATGATGATGATGATGATGATGATGACAATAATAATCACTAGCTGAACCCGCGAAAGATTCACGAAAACATAAAAAGTGTAAGCATCTGAAAACAGTGTACCTGTGCCATGAGAAATGTTTGTATATTATGACTCTCTGTGCTTATGTTCTGAGTTCAAATTCTGCCGAGGTCGACTTTGCCTTTCATCCTTTCAGGGTCGATAAATTAAGTACAGTTGTGTTCTAGGGTCGATCTAATCAACTAGCCCTCTCCCCACAAAAATTTCATGCCTAGAAAAGTATATTGTGACAGTTACAGAATATAGAAAGTAACGTAACACCAATGACAATATAATCCAACCAAAATATCTCAGTTACACAAACGTAAACAGAATTACTATTTAACCTTAAAATCTATTGTACATATTCAAAGAACCTTCTTGGTTTAGTGTTACAGAACGTTTCTCTGGCATTTTATTCTTTTACTTGTTTCAGTTATTTGACGGTCGCCATGCAGGAGCACCAAACTTTAGTCGAAGAAATTGACCCCTGGACTTATTCCCTGTAAGCTGGTGCTTATTCTATCAGTCTCTTCTGCTGAACAGCTAAATTACAGGGACACTAACGCACCAGCATCGGTTGTCAAGCAATGGTTGTGGTGAGACAAATACAGACACAAACACATACATACATACATACATACATACACACATATGACGGGCTTGGAGGTAGTGGTGATGTTGGCTGGTGCGATTTTGTGGCTTGCTGGTATGCCGAGAGAGATCCAGCGGGGCCCTAACTAATTCCCCGATCTTAATGTAAATGAGTAATGATGACACATCAACAAATTAGCCAGAAAGGAAAAGACAACGTTGTATTCCAAAGCCAAAAGATGTTTTTTAGCTGAAGTGTAATTTTATAATGAAGGCAAATTCAAAATCTAAATATTTTGGAGCAAAACACCATGTTTTTTAGTGTATGGCTGCAGTTGAAATAGGTTAAGACAAATGTGTATGTAACTGTGTGAGCACACGCGTGTGCGGGTGGTTGGGCCTTTAATAGCTGTTTAAGGTCAGTCGCAGAAAGGAATTCAAAACGGCAACGCGCACAATCATATACATAGAAATAAACACATACATGCACACACATACACAAACGCATACCTAGAGGGAGAGGCAGACATATAGACAGGAAATGTCAGATAGTCCACAACGGAGTCTTCACCTCTCTCTCTCTCTCTTCCTACCTACTGCTTTGATACCGACTGGAATTGCTTTAGGTGTGTCTTCAAGCTCTTTCTCTCTCACTTTCTCTATTTCTCTCTCACTTTCTCTCTTTCTCTCTTAGTTTTTTTTATTAAAACAATAAATGTCCAAAATGATTCAATGTTTCAATTGAAAAACATATACGAATGTATTAGACAGCTATTGTTTAGGATATGGTATCCAATATTTGCTGTGGTTGAAAACACAAAACAAACACTACCTTCCTTTGAGTCACCACTCACTCCTCTCTCAAATATATATATATGTCTCGAGTTGTAGCTGTAATTCAAAGGGGCCAGCCTTGTCTTATTCTGTGTGAGGCTGACTCTCCTTGAGAACTACGTTAATGTTATGCATGTCTGTGGAGTACTCAGCCATTTGTGAGTTAATTTTATCCTCGTGTGGTAATGAAAAGTGAAATTGACATCCAATATTTGCTGTGTGTATGTATCTATGTATGAACTTTTCGTTGGATTTATCTATCTACTGTCTCTTTCAGTTTCTCTCTTTTTCTTTCACTTATTTTGTGTCCCTTTTCTCTCCCGCTTTTGATTTAACAATGTGTATATGTATATATGTATCTACTTCTCTTGCGATGAACGCCGTCACCACTCACTGTCTCTTTCACTCTCTCTTTTTCTCTCTCTCTCACTCTCTTTCTTTCTCCCTTACGTCCTCTTTGAAACATTTAAAAAGACAAAACGAACACCGCCACCACTCACTATCTCTTTCATTCTCTCTCTCTTTCTCTCTTACTGCCTCTCTGAAATATTTAAAAACAAAACGAACGCCGTCAACAGTCACTGTCGCTTTCACTCTCTCACTCTCCCTTTCTCTTTCACTCTCTTTCTCTCTCACTTCCTCTCTGTCCTCTTCTCTCTCGCTTTGCCACATCTTTGAAGTAAGTGTGACGCACACAACAGGCACTACAAAAACAAAAAGTTAGCGCATTAATGTTATTGATAATAATAAAATAATCCATGGATGCTATTTATAAATATTTTAATGCATCTCTACGCTCGTTTCCACAAATCCTATACTTTTGACTGCATACCTGGGATGATTACAATCCAATCTATAATATCACTGGACATCAGGTGAGTCTTTGTTCAGGAGCTTGTAAATGAGTACTCAAAAACGTTTTCCGTATACGAACATAATGGATATAGACATATATGTGCGTGCGTGCGTGCGTGCTTGCGTGCACGTTCCCATATTAATAAAATGCTACTCATGTAATATGTAGTCAATAGAACTGGCACCATTTCATGACAGACAGTCAGTTATAGCGAGATGTGAATTTCAAGCGTATGCAAATGGTACGGTACAATTTCCTTTTATTCTTCATCACCCATTGCCGAACCTACATTTGCATATAATAATTTGTGAAGTGAAATGGTCATAACAGATAATCAAACACACAGTCCTCGAATCGGCTCACCGATTCCAAAGTTCGTCGGTGTTATTTACAATCGAATATAAGGATTTTTAACATGCTTACAGTTTTATATATATATATATATATATATATATATATATATATATATATAT
>NC_068982.1:89251616-89256397 GCF_001194135.2 Octopus bimaculoides | reverse complement strand
ACACACACACACACACACACACACACACACACACACACACACACACACACCTTTAGATATCAGGTATGGAACCCGATATTACTGATCTTGAATCCTGACAAAATTCGACCTTTGTCATTCACTGTTTGAAGATCAATGCTCTACTGGTGTCGAGGTAGCTGTATGTAAATCCTAGCCACCACCTCCACTCTCTTTCTCTTTCCCAGGAAAAGAAAAAAAAATCTCCCAAACTTAGGTTTTGATCTTAAAAAGATATTCAATATTTATTCAACTAAAACGAGATAAAATATATAATGGACTATCGTTTTGAACTGGAATATCTATAGAATCGTATAAAACATATCAAAGGGAAGCAATTTATGACATCACAATTTCTCACTCATAGTCTTGGTGCAAGAAATAATCAGATAATGCAAATGTATTTTTCTTATACTTCGTTGCTTCTGGTAGCAACCATTTGTTGGGAAAATTCACTTAGATCGTGGTAGGATCGCATCGGCCATTGAAAATAAGATATATCTGATAGTGTACAGTTTTGTTTACCTGAAATTAGTGACCAATTCGTAAATGTACCAGAAGAGATTGTGTTAGATGATATACAGAAGTGAAAACACAAAAGTAAAGTTAATATAATTCATGTTTGTTTTAAAATGTCAAGCACCTACAAGAATGCAAGAGTTTTAGTTGCAAGGCATGAGTTGAGATTGCGAGTTGCAAACACGTAGAATAATATAAAGAAATGTCAAAACACAATTATTAATTTATTTTAAAAGACAAGAAAGTAATGATGCGTGGAGATAATCATGTTTGCAGATTACCGTACTAAATACATCTAAATGCATTACAATATTTTTGTTTGTCCTTTTTAGAAACGAGTTTAAATCTCTCCGAGATTTTTTGAAAAGCAGCTTTCGTGCTTCTGGTGCTTTAGAAACATTCTGAGTTTTGCTTCAATCTACCAAAAACAACGCATAAACAGCAACAAAAACAGCTACAACAAGAATGACAATAGCAACAATAACAAGAACAAAAACAACAAAGCCAAAGTGAAAGTTACCGCGTCGTTGCTTGACCTGCTAGATATAACAACCAAATCTCTCCCAAATCTTATCGATGTTATTTTAGGAGATTGTTATAGGAGAGGACACTTTAGATAAATCTTCTTCTCATACATACTCCTAAGATGACGGAAGAGTCATGGCTGGAGTACCTTAGCTAATAGTCTCTCTTTACTCTTTTACTCTTTTACTTGTTTCAGTCATTTGACTGCGGCCATGCTGGAGCACCACCTTTAGTCAAGCAAATCGACCCCAGGACTTATTCTTTGTAAGCCTAGTACTTATTCTATCGGTCTCTTTTGCCGAATCGCTAAGTTACGGGGACGTAAACACACCAGCATCGGATGTCAAGCGATGTTGGGGGTACAAACACAGACACACAAAGAAACACACACATATATATATACATATATACGACGGGCTTCTTTCAGTTTCCGTCTACCAAATCCACTCACAAGGCTTTGGTCGGCCCAAGGCTATAATAGAAGACACTTGCCCAAGGTACCACGCAGTGGGACTGAACCCGGAACCATGTGGTTGGTAAGCAAGCTACTTACCACACAGCCACTCCTGCGCCAATAGATCAAATCATTTTATATATCAGAAATATTAATAGATTTAGATAAAGAATTAAATTCCCGATCAGATGTGGATACGATCTGGTTCCGATCCCTAGTTGAAGGAAGTTCACATCACTTCCTTTGTGAAAGCTATGGATGCCACAATTCCGACTCCTTATTTTCCAAGTCCTAAACATAAGGCATTTTTGTACTTCATCGATGAAACAAAACAATTAAAAAAAGGGGTTCTAGTGGTTGTTCGACCTCCATGAAACAGGAACAAAATTGTGTCCAAATTCCACATTACTGTCTAAGAAAATGAAGGACACGTTGTATAATGTAGTGTTAGGCGCTTTACATTAGATAAAAAGGGTGGGATGGGCACATCTGGAATGGTTTTCAGTCATAAGATTACTTGAAGAAAGTGGACCAGAACTAAGCAGCAGTAACAGCAGCAGCAGCAGCAGCAACAACAACAACAGCAACAACAACAACAACAACAACAACAACAACAACAACAACAACAACAACAACAACAACAACAACAACAACAACAGCAATAGCAGCAGCAGCAACAACAACAGCATTTGCAATAACAACAACATTAGTAGCAACAGCAATATCAACATGAATATGAAATCTGAAGGAATTTGGGCGTGTTTTAGAGTGGAAGTTAAATGCTTGCATGTCAAGTCTTGGAGCTGATTTCTTCTATTGCGGATGATAAACTTGCTCCTAATGAACTCTGAGAAACGAAAGATCATTGTACAATCTCATACATCGTCCGATATAAATTAGTGGCCCTCTTTTTAAGGTGATAACATAAATAAGCGATTAATCACAGAAAGTCGAGATGACACAGGAGCAGCAATTTGGATTTACAAAATATTACATGAATACAGATTTATTTTAAGATATCTAAGTCATTGAAATTAGTAACAAAATTCTAATAAATCAAAGTTTATGAAGTTGATTACGTGTACGGCTTAGCTATTAGTCAATTTAGACAATGAATTAGAGTAACAATCAAAAATAGATAGATGAGTAGATATAAAAAAAAAATGAATAAAATAAATGCTAATGCCAATAAACTATATATATAGTTCTTGGTTTGTCTCAGACAGAAAGATTTTTCATATTAGCAAAATTTCTCTACCACTCTCCTTGTGCATCCTTTCTCTATGTGCGTAAATACGGGTATTCGTAAGTTCATATGTAGGTGGGTGGGGGGTGGGGTGATGAACAGTTCCTGGCTTTGAGTAAAAGAAAATATAAGAGGATCAGTTAATTATGACTTTATTCAACATATTCCCCTCTTACATTCACATACTTGTTGCAGCGGTCCTTTCAGTTTTTCTATGCCTTGTAAAAGAACTCATAAATTTGGGCCTCCGACCAGGCTTTACGTGATACTCTTAAAGCCAGGGAATTTTCAGCATCCCCTTGTAACATACAGATATGACTACAAGAACATATATCAATATGTGTGTATGTATGCATGTATGTGTGTGTGTGTGCATGCATGTGTGCGCACACAGATACATCCACACACACATATAATATGCATAAACATGCTTAAGCGCGCGCTCACATGCATGTGTTCATGTATGCGTATAGAGGTAGAGAGACAAACATAGAATATGTATATATGAAGATATATGTTTATATGTATAAGTGGATATATTGATAGAAAGGACAACAAAAGAAAGAAAGAGACCTCGATATTATGTAAATAGAGGAATTTATCTGTAAGAATATGTGACACTTATTCGGTAGCCATGATAAAACTCCGACTTTCGGATGCCGGGGTGGGAACTCACGCTAACATCTCTTCAGTTATCCAGCCATTGAAAATTCCTGTCATATATATATATATTTGCATGAAAGTTTGTGTCCATATAAATAGTATATATTAATAAATATACATATATATATATTTATCTCTCTCTCTCTCTCTCTCTTTGACTTTATTTGTACATAAACATCCACACACACATATACACGTACTCACGTACACGTACACATACACACACTCACACACTTACACACACAAAACCAAGGGTGGATCATATTTGATGGAATTATAGAAATATTGACCATCTGGCAATATATAATTTATTTATTCATTTTATTTCTTATATATTTATCTTTCAGCTGTTTATCGAAAATATAAGACTCATTTGGAAAATTTCCAACATGAAATCAAACAAAACTAACTTTGCGATCAAATAAAAAATTATACAAAAGGGAAGAAAAACAAAAGAAAAAATCTTTACATTAAGTCTGGTATATTTTTACAAAACGGCATCTGTCTTTTTCAAACTATACTTAGTGTTCGTTGGTTGTTTGTAATAGGTTACATTTGTTGTGTATTATATATATATATGTATACATACATACTATATATATATACGTACACACACAAATATAATACATTCACACACACATACATACTCACACAATATTGTAGTAGTCGTTGTTCTTGTTACTGATATTTATTCAGCTAATACGTTATGATCAATATTACGAGATTTGTTTTATTGTTGTGATATATTTTCCTGTTGACTTATTAAAAAAACAGAAATGTAATTCACCATTTTTTTTCATTATTTAAACCGTGCGGGGTATACAAGAAATATTTATTGGGTCATATTACGCACAAAATGTCTACCTATTTCTATGTCTATGTTCTCATTAATATTGTTATTACCGTTTTGAATTTTTTTTGTTTCGCATTCAGTCAACGTATACTAATAAAAACAATATATAACCACAAAATTATACTGATCTATTATATTTTATTATTATCACACTTGATTTTATGTAAGCTTCCACCATTTTTACATTTATTTCTTTGTAATTTACTCCTTAATTGACGCCCTTGTGGCAAATAAACAAACAGTTATTATAATTATCATTATTATTCATAGTTTGGGAAATACATAAAGTTTGCTTGCTTGTAATAAGAATTATTAAGGCTTAGAAAACAATCACACTAGCGCTCAATGCTATCGTATATACACACACACACACATATATATATGTATATATGTATACACACACACACACACACACACACACACACACACACATATATATATATATATAAATATATATATAATGTATATATGTATGTATATATATATGTATATGTATATATATA
>NC_068982.1:89248080-89250893 GCF_001194135.2 Octopus bimaculoides | reverse complement strand
ATATATATATATATATATATATATATATATATATAAATAATATGGGTGGCTTATTAGCAATTTCACATCCTATAGGCAAATATGTACATATATATATATATATACATGCACACATACATATATATGACACACAAATATACTCATACAAATATGTATGCACGTATGTATGCTTGTATATATATATATGTACCAACGCACTGCTATTTATATAACACTTTATATACGTACACATGATTATATATATATATATATATGCATGTGTGTGTGTGTGTGTGTGTGTGTGTGTGTATACAAGGGGGTACAAACCGGTTGTCGTTCAGGCTTCCGCTGCTAGAACCCACTTGATGCAACCCTCAAGCATCAGTCTGCCGACCGGCATCGTCTTATGACGTCGTACTGCCAAGTGGCGCGTCTTTGCTTTGCAGTGCTTCTCTCGTGTCCGTTGAATTTTTGCGATGGCTGAACATCGTGTTCCCCAAACAAAGAATATTTGATAAACAGGTGAATAATTATGTAAGGAAATATAGAAAAATATCCAACTACAATTATTATTTTTCAAGTTAAGATAAAAGAAGTGAATACTTCAATGTTCGAAAGTCTAAAATCCTAAAACCATTTTTCTTCAAATAAACGTAGTAAGAAACCAATGCTTTTGGGACCTTCATTCTTGATAACGGAAACTAATAACTGTTCATGGAAAACAAGTCAGAGCAGCAACAACAACAACAACACTAACAAGAACAACAAATAAAACAATAAAAATTTAAAAACCACCTTCCCTTAATATTATTGTATCTGATTTAAGGCTTGTTTTAAACAGCTTCGTGTAGTAGGAAAATTCTGACATTGACAACATATAAAATGTTGCTTCTGTTTGTCATATTGCGCTCCCAGGCAACTGACATCAACTGTCAACTGTCTTCTCAGACTAATACCCAATAGCTCCTTACCAGTAAGACAACAAAAAAGACCAGCAAATGATTCATCTTTTACCTGCTACTAATCTATAAATTGCTCTCCAAAATAATATCAAATAAGATTATTAAACGTGTACAAATAAAACAATTTTTTGTAAAACAAGAGTTGAACGCAGAAATGCATGGGACAATCGCCCAGGTCCGTAATAACAAGACAATACTGGTGTTGACAACTTACGTAAAGTGAACTTGTGATATGCATTGAGGACGGAATGCAAGAATGCTTTTGACAAGGTCCTACATGGTTAACTTCAAAAATACAACAGTAAGGAACGTGAGATAATTCTTACAGTTAACAGTTACACCGTGACTATAAGCGTCAACTTCTACTCGGATATTTCGAAGAGAAAATAATCATGATCTTCATTTCATTTTATACTTATTGATTTTAAATTGTTTAATAAAAAAAAAAAAAGACGGTATACTGTCTGGGTAGAGGAGAGATTAAGCTCATCGGCCATCTTTTCTTCATGGATTAACTAAAGTTGTTTGCAGCGAATAGTCTGAAAGTCTACTCAGTATTCTCAAGTAGTTTAGTAAGAAAATTAGAATACTTTTTAGACCGGAGAAATTAAAGTAACTTGCAATAAAATGAAGCTGATTTACTAGTGTTAAAGAAGACAGTGAACTTCAGAGCAAAAAAGGTAACACAGTAGTTGTACATTTTTTCATTCTATAAACCCAACGAGCTGGCAGAAACGTTAGCACACCGGGCGAAATGCTTAGCGGTATTTCGTCTGTCTTTACGTTCTGAGTTCAAATTCCGCCGAGGTTGACTTTGCCTTTCATCCTTCTGTGGTCGATAAATTAAGTACCAGTTGCGAACTTGACAGAACGATCCAGGCTGATCGACCAGACATAATTATTGAAGACAGGGAAGAAAATACTTGTAGACTTATAGATGTAAGTGTTCCCACTGATAAAACGATATCTGTCAAGGAACTGGACATGCTAAGTATATATAAGTCCCTGGAAATTGAAATACAGATGATGTGGGATCTTAAAACGAGAACTGTTCCTGTTATTGTAGGTGCCCTAGGTATGATAAAAAAACGAATGTCAGAAACATCTAGATAAGATCCTAGAGAACCATCTCTCAGAGAAATCCAAAAGATTGTGCTGACAAGTATTGCCCACATCATTAGGAAAACCCTGTGTTGTATTACATGAAAATATTTCACTACTTCTCCTTCCCAAGCTTTCAGTCACAGTATAACATCTCTTATCCTTCACTTGCCTCAGGACACTGGGTGTCGCTCGGCAAGTAACTGTAACATACATGCAGATTAAAGTAAGTAATTAAGTAATAATAATAATAATAATAATAATAATAATAATAATAATAATAATAATAATAATAATAATAATGATGATAATGATGATGATGATGGTGATGATTATATATATTGCCACAGGGGCGAATAATAATAATAATAATCATAATAATAATAAGGAGAACACCGGGGATGTTTAACATGGGAGAACACCGGGGATGTTTAACATGGGAGAACGATAAATCACTGCTCTGAAACTTATCCAAAAACATCGGAAATAAAGACATCGCATGGAGCCAAAAAATAGCTGACAAAGGGTTGGACTATATCTGAGTAAGTAATACCCATTGAAATTTATTTCTATTTTTCCAAATATAATGATGTATTTTAACTTGATACCTCCACTACCCGCACAGCGATCGTAAACACACGTGTTACATCAAAATCAGACCATCCCCGAACCCCAAAACACCATGTACAAAAAAATTACAAACAGATTAAATAACACCGGTATTATTCCACCCAAGAATAACAACCGAGAAGTGCGTACTGTAAGCTTGTT
>NC_068982.1:89233197-89244583 GCF_001194135.2 Octopus bimaculoides | reverse complement strand
AAATACAAAGACCTGGAAATAGAGATAACTCGAATGTGGAATCTAAAAACAGAAAGAATTCCTATCATAGTAGGTACCTTAGGTATAATAAAAACATATTCAGACAAATACATAACAAAAACACCAGGACTTACAAATATATATAACATACAGAAAATTGCACTACTGGGTACTGCACACATTCTACGCAAAACACTTTCAATACAGTAAACATAAGAGCACCACAGCAAACCACAGCACATACCCAAGGTGCACAGAGCTGCGCTCGGTAGTGAAGTGAAAGCACGTTATAAAAATAAAACTACTGAACAATAATAATAATAATTATTATAATAATAATAATTAAAAGATGGGCAGTAGCAAATATTCTGCTCAATACCACAGATTTGCTTGTCAGTTGCTTGACCTTAACCAGTTGAGCATGTCTCTTAGTGGCTGACGATATGTGCATATCTGATCACGAGCAGAATTAGTGGGGGAGCATCATAGCCATGCGTTGAGAGGAATTCTTTCGAGTTTGAATAATTCACCTCTGGAAACATGGGTGTTTTGCTCAACATCTTTAAACGAACCTTATTCAGGGACCTTTTGAGCGGGATGGGCTACTCAACCTGAAGAAAATTCTCACTGGATCCCACCTGAAAAATCATGCACTGTTTATCTTGATATGAGATCTCCATGTCTTGCACATATGGTTGTGATGCATATGCTTGGTGTACTCTTATCAGACGAGTAGTCATGATGTGTATACCGGGCTCCGTATATTTTACCCCAGAGTCACTTTGATGGCATGCACTGCTCTCTCAATAATAATAACATATTGGAATGCTGTATTTATCAGGTTGAACAACCACATAGAGACTCCATCATTACCAGCGAATCTCTATTTAGAAATTCTCTCTTTAAATTCTGACACTTCTCCATATTTCTCATTTTTTTTATTTCGACTCTAATGTTTAAGTTATTGCAATGTTAATTTAAATTCTTTTGTTTGTTTACTTCCAAACCATCCACTTATTTTAGTTAATATTCTTTGGTCTCGTTTGATTGCGAAATCCCAGAAGATATTAATGTCTTTAAAGTAGCTTGCGTTTTATACCATTTATACTACTTCTGTATCCCCTCTAAGTTATATATTCTTTACAATTCCCTGTGGTCGATCCGATCAACATTACCATGCCTTCTCTTATTTTCTTAATTTGATGCATTTACTTATATTATTCAACATCGCTTTTTTTGGTTTTGCTGAACATTATACGTAATGTTATGTTTTTAATTCAATGGTTTTATATACATACCGTTTGATGTAGTTTGTTTTCAAGACCAGTTCCAGTGCTGCAACGATCGGTGTTCAGTCTCACAGTTTAAATCGAATTTTTTTCTCCAATGACTATAGTTTATCCACATCCAATCATTCGATTTTTATAAAAAATATTTATCTATTGGTAATAGTTATTTCCTCACTTACTTGCTCATATATTCAAGGGAGAAGTTCCAGACCTGGTCAATCCGCACTTTCTTTTCAGACTCTATCATTTTCCATTTACGACGTTAACGTGTATTTTGAATGCGTTCGATGGCTACGTTTAGCTGGTCAATCGACCGGAAAGACAATTCATTGGTCTGATCTGTTTGTTGTTATTTTTGTTGCTGTTAGCTCTAAACCAGCAGACCTATGCTCAAAAGTTCACTAGTCATGATTATTGCATTTTATTTTAAGACACATTACCCAATGTGTCTTAAGACAGTGAGGTGGTATTTAAAGAGAGGTTTGACTGCTATTTTTAGGAGATTCACATTGAATTATCTTCGTTAGATCGATTTAATACTTGTCGTTTAGTGTCGGTTCAAGCAGATATGCAATCAATCACAAATATTTGAAGCCAAGATCATCCGTTAAAGGAGTTTTTTTAGAAAAATATCTGCTTCATCCTTCCTTCATTTTTCTTACGATAACAAAGAGAGTGTGATATGAGGAAGGTTTAGCTGTTTTTTTCTATTATATCGATTAACCCCGTACAAGTTCCTTCGTTGATCTGTTAATCTATTTGTAATTCAGAGTGGAAGTGTTGGTGCAAACTATTGAGAGCCTGACCAAAAACTTTAATACATTTCTTTGCCTTATTGTCTCAAGATCAAAGTTAACCGAGGTTGATTTTATTTTTCACCACGTTTCAATAGTGATAAAATATATACCAACAAATATATTGGAGTAGACCCAATTCATCATACGATCTCTCCTCTTAGAAATATAGTTTTGAACCTTATATAGTTTTGAACCTTTGAGACCATAGATTTTGCTTATATTTACCTGCTGTAAAGTGGTGAGCTGGCAGAAACGTTAGCACACCGGGCAAAATGCTTAGCGGTATTTCATCTGCCGCTACGTTCTGAGTTCAACTTTCGCCGAGGTCGACTTTGTCTTTCATCCTTTCGAGGTCGATAAATTAAATACCAGTTACGTATTGGGGTCGATCTAATCGACTGGCCCCCCTCCCCCAAAATTTCGGGCCTTGTACCTAGAGTAGGAAAGTATATTTACCAGCAGTTATTGATTCCTTCATTTATCATAGACAGCTAATGCTCTTTGAATGACAACACATACCATTTCTACATTTACTTTCAGTCAGTTAAGACAACATCTACGTGGTTATGTGAGTTTCTCAAATCACATCGTGTTATTTCAAGAAAGGAAAGAACGTAGTTTATAATGTATTTAGTTCTGGTTCAAATACTTTTAAACACACGTCTTATTTGTAAGGACTGACCAAGAGCTAACCAACAGCAACCGCATATAATATAACACACACACACACACACACACACACACACACACACACACACACACACATATATATAAGTATATATGTATGTGTCTTTATGTCATGTTTTCTCGCTTCAACGCTTGACAACTGATACTGGTGTGTTTACTTCCCTGTAACCTAACGGTTCGGCAAAAAGAGACCAGTACAATAAGTATCTGGCTTAAAAAACCCTGGAGTCGATTTGTACTACTAAATCCCTTGAAGGCGGTGCTCCAGCATGGATACAGTCAAATTACTAAAACAAGTAAACGATAAAAGATAAAAGATATCTGGTTCCTATTCTTAGAATAATGACTTAGCAATACTGAAGTTATTAATACAAAGAATGAATTTATGATTACGATAGATTGGTATACGTCAGCATCTGAAATAATGTTTGATGAATATAAAGATAAAGCGCTACAATTGTTCATGACACTACACATCAAAGAGGAAAAAAAAATCCTCAAAGATCGCAGATTCTGATTGATTGCTTAATTTATGGATTTATAATGCGAAAGTATTTATCTTTTCGTTATATTTTCATAGATAGAATTCTCACTTTCTGAGTTTACCCAAGAAAAAAAAAAAAAAAAGCAAACCAGAAATAGTGAAAATGGGTCGCACTGCACAGCAACTCTGATAATAAGCATCATATTTAAATCTTTAGTATGTTTCTTCTTATTAGAAGCGCAGAATTGCTGTATAGTTAAGAAGCTCGCTTCACAGCCACGTAGTCACATGTTCTGTTTCACGCTACAGCACCTTGGGCAAGTGCCACTGTAGTCCTGAGACCATGATGCCTTGTGAGTGAATATTGCAACTGGAAACAGCGTGGAAGCCCGTCATATTATTAATATATATATATATATATATATATATATATATATATATATATATATATATATATATACATATATATATATATATGTTTGTGCGTGCATCTGTGTGCGCGTGCGAGCGTATTTGCGTGTAAGTTGATAACGTATATTGGCTTGTTTACGACTCATAAGCCAGTGGTTCGGCAAAAGACTCCGATAGAATAAGTGTCAATTTTAAAACATAAATATTGGAGATGGTTTGTTCGATTAAAATCTTTAAGGTGGCTGCTCGGCAAGATCGCAGTTTAATGACTGAAACAAGATATATTTTGGGGGGATATGTCTTGTAACATAGATTGTAATTTTAATCTTTTTTCAACCCCCACCGAAGACATATATCCTGGACTCATCTCTGGACAAATTTGTTATCGTCTGTATCAATTCCATATAAAAATCAAACATGGTATAGATTTACTACTTTACTATAAAAAAAAAGAAAGAAAGAAAAAAGTAAAGAAAAACAATAGCTATAGGCGATATCTTGCAGAAAGTTTGTAAATAAATTTCGTATTTGAAGTCGAATTTGTTCTACAGGAATTGATTTAATACTAAAGATAGTGGATATGTATCAAATATTTTACAGAAAAGAATATTATACTTTTAAAATGTATCCTAAGTTTTATATTACAAGCTGAACGGCCGAGCAGCTAGTCAATTCCTCTATCATCTCACTGTCCATAAGTACCCGTCCACTGTAGGAATTCTGTGGCATCTCTACCGGCATAAATTTTACTTCTATATTTCCACGACTTGTCTACCAGGAATAGTTATCTGACAACATGTGAAGACTGCGTTTAATATCTGCCCTAACTTTAAAAATGAAGTTTTCGCAAGATGTCTTCACTTAGTCAGAAGCAATATCACATAACACGCCACTTCTGTTGCGCTTCGGCGAATCTCATATATTGCATAATATGCAAACTCTGCGGTACTCTTTACATTGGAAAAACAGGGCGACGCCTTGGAGATCGCTTTCGCGAACACATCAGAAGCATAATGCTACGTAAGCCAGACCAACCTGTCGCCACCCACTTCAACACTATGAATCATTCTATTGCAGATTTATCAGTGTGTGGCATGGCCTTGCACCACGGACCCCGCTTCTCTAGGAAACGAAAGGAGCAACTTTGGTTCTTTTCTCTAAATTATATATATATATTTCAATAATGATAAAGGGTAAAACTAATTAATTAATTAATAATTAACTAATAATTTTACCAAGTAGTTCGGTATGTTAAAATAACCTTTATCGGTAACCTTCTACAAAAGTTCTATAATTATAAGAATAATCATAATTAGTGTTCAGCAAAATTGCTTCACCACATACCGAAATTTAGATTAAGATAACTCCCAGACAGCTATACTCCCAATTCACGTAGGTAAAGAGCAAAATAACGAATTCACCCGGCTTTGATCAACTACATAGGCGTTTCTGGATTAAAGAGATGTAAAATTTTATTTTTACTCACTTATTTCCGTCTTCAGTATAGTATTTGAATAGTAAATTTGGGTAAATTAAAATTATTTAATTATTAGTACTCTCAAATTTTTGTTTATATGTATATATGCATGTGCGTATGTATGTATTTGTGCAAATTTGTATGTTTTGCTTTATGTATGTATTGTCATGCATATAGTTGCATATCTACACATGCTCATATATATTTAAATGATAAACTCCTGGAAAGTTTTACAGAGTTTTGCAATTCCAATGATGGATTGGCTCTGTAGTCTTCGAATTAGCTTTCTCCTTTCTGGTTTTGAGAAGCCTAATTTCTCAACATTGGTATTTAGGCAGTGTGTTACATATTCAGGGCTCCAATAATTACAGGTATAAACCCGAACTTGTAATCTGGATAGAGTAACTGCAGATTTCTCAAAAGTTCAGCGTAGGTATTCTCTTTTTCACTGATCTTCAGCTTTATGTTAACATCCACAGGGCAGCTAATTTCTACAACTGTGCACAGATTCTCTTCTCTATCCCAAATCATTATATCAGGTTAGTTGTGCTTACATGTTATTGAGGTTTTCACTGGAACATTCCATTAGTACACCTTTTTATTATGAGTGGCTATGGTTTCTACCATATTGTGGGTTCTTATTTCTTTGTCCTCGGGTTTATCCTTCCGACGGATTACATTATAGAGTATCTTAGCTACAAGATCATGTCTCATCGGTAGATAATACCGCGATAACATTTTTGGACAAGTGCTTATGACGTGGGTGATATCTTCGGTGTTAACTCTACAAAGTCTGCATCGATTGTCACATCTTACTGCTTTTCCTGCATATCTATCCCTTTTGTACATCAGGTATTTGGTTGATATTTCGAGTACCTGGATTGCAAACGCATACTCTTCGAAGCGGGAGGTAGTAATCCAGTTATTGGTCCATGATAGACTGCTTTCATGATCAATGTTACTATCATCTCGGAGCTTTCTACTAACATATCCATGCATAATCTTCTGCTCATATATGCTCATCCTTTCCTCTGATGATACGTTGCGGCAGAGTCGTGCAACTTCTTGGGGGCATTTATTTAAGGTTAACAGACAAAGAATAAGGAGCTGCTTTCCAAGTCTTATGATGCTATCAGCTTCATGTATGCAAAATTGGTCAACTTGTGTTTAATTTGAAGATGGTGGCCAACGATGAAGTCAGGTCAGCTATGACCTTGGCTATGCTCACTGGGACTTTATCAAGCATCCATGAGAGGGGGACAGTAGTCAAGCCACATTGAAACCAGGTTCCTCCTATGCTCTCGCATTGCTGATTAACAATTGATTAACAATTGCTCAGCATATCTCCAGAATCTCTTCTTCCTAGCTGCTTGTTCTGCTCTGATGATGTTACTGGTTTCATAATGGCCATGGAGGAAAAGGTTCAAGCATGCTGTATATATCTTATACATTAAGTTCTGGCATGAAATTGGCCGGTAGTATTTTGCCCTGTGGGTGGTTCTGCATTTCGAGATCAATTTTGTCTCTGCCATAGTCAACCAGTGCGGTATGCTACTGTTCCTACTGGGAGCTTGCTGGTACAGATTAGTAAAATATGGTTGGTAGAAGGTTAACTTCTTTCACCAATATCCAACAAACAAGTCTCTTCCGGGTGCTTTTCCATCCTGGAGTTTCTGGATCGCAGTTGCAAGAGTATCAACATCAATGCTGTATATCTTGAGTGTAACGCACGAGCAACAACGTCTTTTGATTTCTTCCAGCCACAGAGCATCTTGATTAAACTCCTTCTCTTCACTCCAGATTATCCTCCAGAAGGAGTCTATGTCTTCTCATGAAAGAGCTTCTGTGATGTTCACTGCTCCTCATCTTATGTCTTTGTATACTGCCGCCTGGTTCCGGTTAAATTTTTTGTTTATTGCATTTCTCTCGGTTATTCTCTTCCGATGTCGGGGTTTCTTACTGACAGCTTTTAGCTCCTGCTTGACGGCACTCAGTTTGCAAGTGAGAGCCTTCTTTCTGCCTTCTCCAAACATCATTTCTATCTCCTTTCTTATGTATGTATGTATGT
Source organism: Octopus bimaculoides (assembly GCF_001194135.2). Taxonomy (NCBI): domain Eukaryota; kingdom Metazoa; phylum Mollusca; class Cephalopoda; order Octopoda; family Octopodidae; genus Octopus; species Octopus bimaculoides. Next base: position 89,237,370 of record NC_068982.1, on the reverse strand, counting down.
ATGTATGTATGTATGTATGTATGTATGTATGTATGTATTTATGTATGCATGTATGCATGTATGTATGTATGTATATGGGGATAGAGTGAGAGGTGGAAGTTACGCAGCACAACGTTTTATATTGTTACGTTATTTTACTTCATTCAGTCTACAACCGCATCGAGCGGAGTAGACGTAGTCAGAAGAGGCAGACATGCACAAGCATACGCATACACATGTATACACACACACACACACACACAAACACACACACACACACACACACAAACACATACATATGTATGTGTGCGTTAGTATATGTCTACATGTGCAGACATTCGTATATATTACGTGTGTAATCTGCTGGTGTAGCATGCTTCTTTATATGCAATATCGAGAATTGTCTTTTTATATTCTGCTTGTGTTCTGCAGAGAGATGTGCTCTTTTGTAGGTTTTGCGTTTCTTTTTCTGTGCTGGAATGGCCACTTCATTTGGGAAAGGATTGATTTTGCTATTGTTTATTTATTTATTTAATGCTTCCAGTGTGTTTTTTTTAAGAATATATTTTGAGACCTTCGATTTTTCTTTTTATATTCGTCTTAATTATGATCATTTAAAATGTTTGATTGGTTTTCTTGATTCATCGCTTTCCCCCTATAGTACAGTTCGTCTCATATTGTAGAATTCTTTTTTGTCTTTCCCACCATATCAATCTCGTGACTTGCCTATCTGTCTGTCTGTCTCTCTTTTCTTTGTTTTCTTTTTCGCATTTCTTCTTTAAAATAACATGCAAGCTAATTTCCCATTCTAATGTAAATTCACATTAGAATATTCTCTTACATACATTTCAACATGCTTCGTAATATTACTTCACCTTCATGTATCACACTGTGAGCCGTTTCCATTCCTCTAACATCACCCGCATCCTTTTCCCCTCTCTTACCATCGCACACAATACATACATACATACGTACATACGTACATAAAACATCCATCCATACATACATACATATACACATACATACATTATATATATATATATATGTATGAAATTCTTGGTCAAAGTTTTCTTTCCGTGACGTTGTGGAACCACTCTAAGGTCACGTATCGTATGTGAAACCAGCTCTAAAATTTCGCAATCGAATAATGAAATATATTGGTTATCACTTAAAACAAAAACTAAAGCAATGAAAGCGAATAAAATACTCGATCAAAATATTCCCTCTCTCTCTCTCTTTCTCTTCATTTCTCTTTCTTACCTGTTTTCTTTTTCTATGCTGTCCTCTCACTTACTCTCTCTCTTTCTTATCGTCTATTTTTATTTCTGTCTCTCCATATCTCACGCATTTGTTCTCATTTACAGTTTCTTATATAAGCACACAGACACACAAACAGACACACACACAAACAGACACACACACAAACAGACACACACACTCTCCCTCTCTCTCCCTCTCTCCTATAGATATTCTCTCGCACACACTTCCTTATATATGCGCTCTCACTTTTTCTTCTCTTTTGTTCCGCTTTGTTTTTCCCTGCCTCTCTCTCCCTCTCTGTCACACACAAAGATGGCTACTCACTCACACACAGTCTCATGTACACTCTCTGATCTTCTTTACTGTTTCTTCTGTTTCTCATACACATAGTCTCTCTCCATCTATTTCTCTATCTACTTCTCTCTCACTATTCCTCTTCCTCTACCTTTCTCTCTATCGTTCCCTCTTTCCTATCCCTTTCTCTCTCTCTCTCTCTCTCTCTCTCTCTCTCTCTCTCTCTCTCTCTCTCTCTATCTATCTATCTACTTCTTTCTTCCTTCTACATTTGTCTATGGTTGCTTCTCTCTACCCCTCTCTCCCTCTCTGTTGCTTTCTTCCTCTTTACTTACACTGCTTGCACCCATCTCTCTACTTCTCTCAACATGCCTCCCTCCGCCTTCACTCTCTACCCTCTCCAGTCTCTCTCTACCCTCTCTCGTCTCTCTCTACTCTCTCTTTCTACCCCTGTCTTTCTACCTCTCTCTCGCTTTCTACCCTTCTCTCGACCTCTCCATATTTATCTCTCTTCCCGTTTCTACCAACCTGTGCCTCTCTCTGTCTCTCTCTCCTCGCACAAAATCGATCTGAAGCACTGACACAAACTCAAACCAACCGTCATTTTGAATTTTACATCACGTTTTCGTCCTTACACTCTTGTCCGTATCTTCAAACAATTAACATCATTTCCCTTCATAAATGACCCTGCTCCAACCATGATAAGCGTGAATCGTTATCATTCTCGAGATAAAAATTAATCGTTAGAATGGAACAGCAAACAAGTAATACATAAAATATAATACGATAAATCAAATACAATACAATATATTATTAAAAAAATGTAATATAATATAATATAATATAATATAATATAATATAATATATGTAATATAATATAATGAATGAAACAATTCGAAGCACAAATGCATACGTAAACATACATACATACACACATGCATACACAAATACTGATAGATACATGAAATATAAACACATACATCATAAAAAAACATTTACAAAACACACCACTGCAAAAGCAACTCAGGATATAAACATCGAAGTTATTATAGGCAAAGACACACTCACAAACACATACACACAAACTATACACATATGCACACATACACATGCACAAATGCACATACACATATATAAGTCTAGATATAGTGTTACACATAAATACATACATGCATATATATATATATGTATGTATATATATATATATATATATATATATATATATATATATATATATATATATAGATATATATATATATATATGTGTATGTGTGTGTGTGTGTGTGTCTGTGTGTGTGTGTGTGTGTGTGTGTGTGCGTATATATATGTATAATTCATATAAATGTGCACACACATATATGCATTGACACATATGCATAACAAAAAAATCAATAGGAATTATGAATTTTTTTGTAAAAATGTGTTACATTACAATTAAATAAACTAATAAAGCAAAAAAAAAAAGTGAAACAAAAAATTAACAAATATAAAGAAATATCGATAAACACAAATTGAAACAAAATAAAACAGCAATAATAACAACAACATCATCTGAGAACTACAACAACAATAAATGCTGCTGCAAGAAAACGTTGAAAACATGAGAGTTGAGAGATGACGATTTCGACATCATATAACACTTCTGTTTATATGGGAGATTATGGAATGGAAATCCGTGAACTTTGCCATTACTCTAAGTAGGAGCCTTTATATGGTAGTTAATTTCTGTCTAGAAATGGCAGTCAAAGCTTCTTCAGTTCACACCAATTTACACTCAATGGATGTATATCATGAAAAGAATTGGTACTTGATGTCCACATCGATGTACGCTTTTATAACCAATCCATAGTTAACGATGCTTATTAGCATTAAAATGATCCATGATTTTCAATCCACAATCTTCAACAATTATAAATATGACGATGGTGATGATGATGATGATGACGATGACGATGGCTATGATACCGCCTTCGCCGCCGTCTACACCGCCGACGACGATGATGACGATGTCAATAACGACGACGACGACGACGATGATGATGATGATGATGATTCCAATACAACAATAAGAAATAATTACCATTAAGAAATCGTGCTGTATTGGACCGATTGTAACCACGTCTCCACTGATCACCAAAACTGATTTTGTACATAAACGAAACGTTTGCAATGTTTGGTTGGTCAAAGCTGGAAAGCTTTTGATTATAGTTACTGATGAACAAAGTTGTCTTGGGTTAAAAATCAACAATTTCAACGGAGTTTGTTTCCCAACCACATGGTTGTAGCTTAAAAAATAATATAGATATAATCGTAAGATTATTAGAACCTTGAACCAGGCAGTATCTCATGATTAATATGTTTACATCTGTAACTAAAACGATTAAATACGTCTTAACAGATTTCGTATACATATTAAAACATAAATTAAATGGTTAATATGAATATAAGGTTTTATATACAGGTAACGGTAGTATATATTATATATAGTTTACTGAAACTTTAATCCAGGCAGGTAGCTCGAGAATATATGATTAATAACTTATGAATGTTCCGTTTATATATTTGTTTTGCAAATAAATTATTGTGTATATATCAATTTCTCCATTTTCTTTTTCTTACAAGAATATATATATATATATA
>NC_068982.1:89229830-89232932 GCF_001194135.2 Octopus bimaculoides | reverse complement strand
ACACACACACACACACACACACACACACACACACACACACACACACACACACACACACAGGCACATAGACATGACTGAAGTAAATAGACTAACTTGAAAAGGTTTATATTTTTTATTAATTGACGCTATGTTTCCGGTACTATATGTAACTGTTTGATCATGCCACATACAAAAGAAGCCTTGGAGCTGTTCGAATTTCAAAGAGGCTGTATTGTGGGTCAATCTGAAGGTGGACTTAGCGTAAAATTGCTGAAAAGTCTTAAATAAATACCACAACGCATTATTGTCCGACGCTCTGACAAGTTTAACAAATTATCCAGTTCATAGTTATGTTATCAGTGCAACTTTGTCTTTAATCGATTAATAAGTACTGCCATCACTTGATACATTGAGTTTTAGCCATGAATCTTTATGATTGCGTATATATATCAACGTGTACTTTTATGACACGGCCATGTGCGGGTGCATTAAAGAGGGGTATATATATATTTGTATATAATCGTATTTTCCATCTTTCATCCTTGCTCTTCATTCACACTAAAGAATATTCTGTTCAATTAAATTTCAATAATTGTATTTGTGGTGGTGTATAGATGTATGAGTGGATTTATTTCGAAATTTCTGTGTAGCTATAATTTTGTCTAGTAACGAGAGATCAAACTTTTCCCTTTAGCATAATATTGAAATTCTCTGTGAAATAACTTCCCAATTTCCGGAAATCATCTTCTTTCTGTAAGAGTCATTAACAAATGCCTCTAGGAGTTTTGTTTGATTTCTACAGTTAAAAGGCAAAATTTCAATTTAGATAATTCATCATTTAAATTCACACCATTTGAGTTAATTTCCCTTAGTTCACTGCTTGTAATTACACAAATTACTACCGGCCGAAATTGTTCTTAACTCTTTTCAGCTCTCAAAAGTCTCTGCTCAGTGATCAAATAGGCTTCATAAAATGATGTGTAGCTGATGAAACAAATAAGATCAAAATATACCCACAACCATCACGTTTCCATGAAGCAAAGCTAAAATTTATTCCATAAGAATAAAAACTACATATTCTGTGAAATTCATTCTTAATTCCTAGAAATTATCTCCTTTCTTCTGACAGTCGCTAACAGTTACGACTACGTTTTTGATATTTGTCTCTTGCTGTTTGTAGTATTTTTGTGTCTTAGTTTTGTTTGCAACACAAAGAGGCAAACTTGAATTAATGAAGAGTTTTTGAATAAATAATTCAATACATCTCCATCTACACGAATTATCTGAAATCGTAACATTTGTCAACTTGATTTTCTTTCTCACCTTCAATCTGTTTTTGTAGATATTATTCGGTACGCTTGCTCTTTGCTTCTCGCTCTTCTGACAAACTTTCATTTTCAACACGAATTTCAGTTTTTGTCTTTAGGCTTTCTGGGACACGGTTTTCCCCTATTCTATATTCTCTCTCTAAATTTCTGCTTTCCCTCCCTCTCGTTCACATTGGACGACCGGTTACTAATCTGCTCACATTACCATGCTCTTTTTCACTTCTCTCTCTTCCCACGTCTCCCTAGATCCCCTCCTTCACTATTAAGTCACACTTCCATTTGCATTTCTTCTCATATATTTCTTTTATAATTTTGACAAAGCGGCAAAGTCTTGTGGGTGTGATGAGAGGAGAATGTAATGATTAGAAACTTCACTCGAAAACTTGCTACAGAATACACTAACCGAGAGGTACTCAAAGTCCCAGATGGTGGTATTAAACCGGTCAACAGATTAAATCTCCCCTGTATAATTAAGGCAACATCACCACTTTCTGCTTCCCCTTACGCCCAGCAAAGTACAAAAGCTCAAAACGCTAAATGCTACGTCCCTAATAACAACTGAAATTATCTAAAGTTTCTTTAAACACTCTCAGCATTTCATGCCACTATAAACAATTAACACTTTCTAGTATTTACGATTTTGATGTATAACAAAATATCAGAATTTCATTTCAAAACTCTTACCCATTAACGAACTGTAGATACCTTATGCATTTGGTCATTTTACTGCTACTAAAGAATCAATACCAAAAATTATTGATCTAAAAGCTTATTATTATAAATATACATACATATATACATATATATGAAGCCACTTCATAAATGTTTCTTTAAAGATTGTTAAAATAATTTTGTTTCTATTTTTCTTTAAAGAATATTCCCAGCAGGCAAAATGTAGGTGTTTAGTCATAAGTTATTCAAATCGCATTATCACATAAAATAGATACGTCATTAATTTTGATACGTATGTATGTATGTATGCATGTATGCATATGTGTATATATTTATCTATATAAATATGGATATATATGTATACCTACACACACACATATATACAATTTATGTATATATTTAGGTATTTATATATATATATATATATATATATATATACACACACACACACGTTCAATTTTAAGTGTGTATGCCTGTGTCTGTGCATGTGTGTGTGTGTGTGTGTGTGTGTGTGTGTGAGAGTGTATTTTCAGGTGTTATATTTAAAACTACAAGTTGTCTGCAACCACGCACAACTATATTCATGTATGTGTTTGCAAACGATTCTTCGTGCGCGCGAGTTTGTTTGCGTGCAAGCTAGTTTATATGTATGTATGTATGTATGTATGTATGTATGCATCATGTCCGTCCGCCCGTCGCTCTATCTATCTATCTATCTATCTATCTATCTATCTATCTATCTATCTATCTATCTATCTATCTATCTATCTTCTTCATGTGTGCTATTCTGCATTTCTGTGTAGGTGTGTAACTATTCGTGAAATTATTAGATCTTATGTAGAATGGGGAAAACCAGTAGGTGTAAGGTATGGACTGAACTCTGTGACATATGTTTGTAAATTTGTAAAAATAAACATGTTGAGTGGTGTCAATTTAATAAGCAGAAAAGGAACGGGTGAAGATAATTAAATATGTCGCCCAATTACAAAATGTTATGGTGAAAAGGAAAAGTCGCTCATACATACAAACACATGCGCACACGTACACACACGCGTATATGTGTATATATATAAATAAGTTTATATATATATATATATACATACATACAGAGAGAGACCTGTAT
>NC_068982.1:89228138-89229754 GCF_001194135.2 Octopus bimaculoides | reverse complement strand
TATATGCATGCATATACATATATGATTATAAATGCATATATAATTATATACACAAATAGGTTTATATTTATATGCATATATACGCATATGTCAATCTATATGTGTACATACACATACACACACATATAATTATATATGTTGACGTATATGTATGTGTATATCAATGCATATGACTATATAACAATGTGTGTGTGTGTGTGTGTGTGTGTATCATTATATTAGTATATACATTGTTACATGGCAGCGAACTGGCAGAATTGTTACTGCGCTAGGAAAAAAAAATGCTTAGTGGCATTCCTTCCGACTTGAGTTCAAATGCTTCAGGGGTCGACTTCGCCTTTCGTTCCTTTCGGGGTCGATAAAAGAAGTGCCAGTCGAGCAATGGGATAGATGTAATCGACTTGTACCCCGCAACAAGATTGCTGGCTTGTGGCAAAATATAAAACTAATATAGACGCGCTCATGAATACGTAATGATCTCTATGTATACCTCTATGCACAATTATTTATACATATGCAATTGTATCTCTGTAACGCGTCTGAGTCTTGCTGTTTTAATAAACGCAACGTTATAACATTTGCAAATTTTCAGTACAGGGAAATGCGTCTATCTATCTATCTATCTATCTATCTATCTATCTATCTATCTATCTATTTGATAGTCTGTCAGTCAGTTCATCCATCCATCTCTCTGTCTCTATAGCTATATCTTCATCTATTTCTTTCAAAGCGTGTTTCTTAACCATACATCCACGCCGTTTCAATTTATTTATTTATCTATTTAGTTATTTATTTTTCAAACATTAGTTGAAACGTTGCTGAGTGGGCCAGTGATTAAAGACATTCCTGCCACCTTCCTTTTAGAAACATCAGGGGCTGCGTTATCTAATGTATTCTTCCATTCATTTTTCTTCTACAATAGGGTGTGATTTTGAGGTGGTGAACTGGTTGAGTTGATGGGTCGTCGGGTACCTGAGCGTTGGCATATATTATACGGCTCTCCGTATTCTGAGATCAAATTCGGCTTGACACGGATTTGAGGCGATGTGGCTGCGGATTCTGACTGAAATTATCCTGGTAATTTTCTTATATTTGGCTTAAGAAGAAAGCTTAAAAGCCGAGAATAGGAAACAAGTGTCAACATCATAAAAAAAAAACAAGGAAAAGAAAAAGAAAAAGAAAGTAACGGTCTTTGGTGTGTCGTTAAAAAAAAAAAAACTCGGTTTGTAAGCAAGCAATTTCGGGTTGAGTTCTACTGACTGTGCGGAACATTTGTTATAGTCCATTGCTCCAGTTTGATCAATGCGAAGTGACTGACTTAGGTAGATGGAAACTTGGTCTGGAAGCCCATCGTGTATGTGTGTGCGTTTGTAAGTATAATCCTTTCTACTATAGGCACTACGTCTGAAATTTTGGTGAGGGGGATAGTCGATTTCCTTAATCCCTGTGTTTTACTGGTACTTAATTTATCGACCCCGAAAGGGTGAAAGGCAAAATCGACCACGGCGGAATTTCAACTTAGAAAAGTGAAGACGGACAAAATGCCGCGACTCATTTCGTCCAGTGTTCTAACGATTCTACCAGCTCGCCGCCTTTATGTGTGTGTGTGTGTGTGT
>NC_068982.1:89226633-89228019 GCF_001194135.2 Octopus bimaculoides | reverse complement strand
TATATATATATATATATATATATATGTATGTATGTATATATACAACTATATTAAATCTCTGAGCGAGATATAAACAGTAGCAGTAAGGAATCGTAACATAATTGCCAGTCAAGTGTAATATCCTATTCAGGACAGTGCTACTGACGTTTATAGCCCCAGGAAGACATCTCCTCCAGCTAACTAATGACACACATTCTGTGTTCGATTAGCATTTGCGAGGAGAGGTCATCGCTCCCATCTCTAGCCTTACGACTTCGTATGTATCACGTAAGGCAAGAAATGGGAGCGATGACCTCCCCTCGCAAATACTAATTGGACACAGAATGTGTATCGTTACCTAGCTGGAGATGTATTACTGGGGCTATAAACGTCAGTAGCACTGTCCTGTATAGAACGTCACACTTGGTAGGCAATTATATATATATATATATATATATATATATATATGAAGACATGTGTGTGTGTGTGAGTGTTTATTCCCCAATATTGCTTCATAATCGGTGTTGGTTTGTGTTCGGCAAAACAGACAGATGATATTATCATATTGATTATTAATGTTCATATAATACGCCCCCAAATCCCGAAGGCATGCATAAATGCAATCTCTATTCGCGAGAAAAAAAAAAAGTATTGTATAAGTCTCTCTCAGAGATTTAGAAATACATTTCGAAAGATTTTTTTTTTTTTTGTTACAGCAAAATCTAAACCTCACTTACATACATGGGCGAAATATAGAGAACCCCAAATAAATAGTCGATTTGTTCGACTAAAACCTTTAAGGCTGTACCCTAGCATGGCTGCAGTTCAATCATTGAAACAAGTGAGAGATATATGTAAAATAGACATAGTAAAGTTTGAGATTCAGCTTAAAGCTGTGTACTGTAAGTAACAAAAAAAGCGTTGTTACGAAATATATTACAGCTGATATTGTTGCTGTTGTTCTCGTTGCTGCTGCTGCTGCTGTTGACGTCGTTCGAGTTGTGATTGAGGTCGTTTGGCCAGCAGATGAATCTCGGTGAAACAAACTCTGACGTTTTGATTTCCTAATTCGTTGTCTCGGACTACATCACAAAGAGTTCACTTCACTTTTCTACACTTTTACGATCTTTTTTTGAGGGCGATTCGGTTGCTATTTCTAGCAGGTCAAGTACATAATATGAGAGAGAGAGAGAGAGAGAGAGAGAGAGAGAGAGAGAGGGGAAAGAGACTGTGTGATGTTCATAACTTTTTAACGAAGTTGGTAAGCGCAGAGAAGATGTTAAGCACAGAGAAATGAAAAGTAGGTCATGGAGTTCGCTCACCAAGTGTTCACCTCTGCACTAACGTTGTTCATCATATAGCCATCTGTTTCAAGTTTTCTTTCTGATAAATCGATTGCAGTCCAGC
>NC_068982.1:89224518-89226404 GCF_001194135.2 Octopus bimaculoides | reverse complement strand
ATATATATATATATATATATATATAGTGAGATGCTAGCTCATGGATCAGTTGATACGTTTAATTAAAATATTACGTGTGTCACGTGTATTCTTACAGACTATTGGCTAACAAAGACTTTGAAGTTTCGAAGTTTTGTTTTGAAGTTCGTCAATCAGTCAGACGAAGTCACAACGATCGGTGAAACTTCGAAGTTTGTATGTATGTATAAACAAACACACACACACACACAAACAGACACACACACACACACACATCTTTTAAATTTCATTATGAGAAACGTTTTGAATATGCAAATGAAACTCCTATTTCATTATGCCGGCTACAGTCTGATGATGGTGACTAGTGAATCAGTTTTTAGGGTTGCACTGAGCTGTACCGATATAATGTATGATAAATATTGTAATAATAACAATAATCCTTGGATGGAATTTATAAATAATTTAATGCATTAAATTATTTATAAATTCCATCCAAGGATTATTGTTGTTATTATATATATATATATATATATATATATCATTATCTATATCATTACACATACACATATTTCAAGTACAGCCGTTCACTCTCAAGCGATGTGGTGTACGCCATATCCTCTCAGCACTCCCATTTGTGACCAGTAAAGCAGGAACGTTGTAACTACTGATGATAGACAGATCTGCATCAGAACTCAATCGGTAATCTTTCTCGGTTGAGTAGAGTAGATCGACGCATGGTGGAGTGGAAGTGCCTTGCTCAAGGGCACATCGCGTCACTCGGTCTGGGAATTGAATCCGCAGTATTATTTCCATGAGCCCACCAACCATGAAACAAAGCTCTTTCATTGAAATCAAAAGAGAAAAAAATGGAACACACAAGAGAAACATCAACAATGTCAGTAGTTCTCCCCTGCCACCCCCACCACCACTACTTCCGCCGCCGCCGACGCCTAGGGAGAAAAATCAGGATTTCACAAGAAATTTAGGGGATCCCAATGGAGTATTTATAGATTAAAAATTATAGATTAAATATGTTTATAGAATGAAAAAAAATCTTTAAACTGTTTGCACTGAATTTTACTCGATATATTTTTGCTGCCTGTTGGTTCGCAGGATGTTAATGTAAAATTAATATAGAGCTGATGTTATTTAGTAAACTGCGCTGTATGGAGAAATTAGGTTAGTCAACTCGTTAAGAGGGACCCTATAAGGGAATATGTTTCAGGAGCACCCTGCTAGGTTTGCATGGAGATATGGATATATATATATATATATATATATATATATATATATATATATATATATATATATATATATATATATATATATATATATATATATATGAATGCATGTGTGTATGTATGTACGTATGTATGTATGTACATATGGGTGGATGTAAGCATCCACGTATATAAGTACATATATGTGTGTGTGTATTTGGGTATATATGTATCTATTTGGATGTATTCTTTTATTCTTTTATCTGTTTCAGTCATTTCACTGTGGCCATGCTGGAGCACCACCTTTTTAGTCGAACAAATCGACCCCAAGACCTATTCCTTGAAAGCCTAGTACTTATTCTATCGGTCTCTTTTGCCAAACCTCTAAGTTACGTAGACCCACCAACATCGCTTGTCAAGCGATGATGTTGGGGACAAACACACACACACACACACACGACGAGCTTCTTTCAGTTTCCGTCTACCAAATCCACTCACAAGGCTTTGGCTGAGGCTATAGCAGAAGACACTTGCCCGAGGTTCCACGCAGTGGGACTGAACCCAGAACCATGTAGTTGGTAAGCAAACTACTATCACACAACCACTCCTGTATGTATATAGTATGTATCTGCATAGCTATTGGTGTGTTTTCAATATATATTTGCATGTATGTAAGCATATATATAT
>NC_068982.1:89219291-89224046 GCF_001194135.2 Octopus bimaculoides | reverse complement strand
TATATATATATATATATATATATATATATACATATATATATACGTAGACCGATCATTGGTGCCTAAACTGGCTTATCTACAAAGATAGTCTAGTGAGAAGAGTTATTAGAAACCTTGCAGCAGAAATACAAGTGCTCTCGAGGGGTAGCTGAAGCTCGCGTTAATTCAATGGGGGTATATTTTGCAATATAGTGCAAGGACATAGGGCAATACAACGCAGGTACATAAAACAACTCCAGATCCCTTTTTGGCTCAGCAAAATTTTCTTAACATACAATACCATACTATCTGTGGATTGATCTATATTATATTCCTATTTCTTGTCATGTAAAGTTTTAAAGAATTCTTTTTGTAAACTATTTTCTTGTCAAAACTGCTTCCTCGTATTTCTGAACTGCACAATTAAAAAATAAAACCTCATAATATAGGCGAGATATTCACCTACTTATCTTCTCAACTCTTGTTTTTATAATGACAGTTCGAATTTTTATACACGAATTGTATCGCTGACATTTGGGTTTCTATAGGAATAGTAGTTGTCTGTGCTTGATTCTTCGGCTTGTGCTGATGGAGCTCATCAGATTATGTTCCATAAATACAGTCCTTAGTAGGTATTTTCTAACCTTGCTCATGTACACAGTAGGCGCTCATGTTGTTGAATCAGCTAAACTATCATTTCTGTGTAATCTATATCTGTGCAGCCTTTGAGCATTTGTTCATTTTTTACTAAAGACGAAACGAACAACTAAGACTCTGCGTTTTGTAGAGTCAACTGCTGACTCTACAAAGCACAATTCAAAGCAACATTAGGGTATTGCTCACATAGAAAACACATTGAAATCAATGGGAGTATTGAAAATAGCAATCTGACTGACTATTAAATATTCACTCACTAATATGCTGTGAACATTAATATATACGCACAATGTGTCTTCTACCTATAACTCATCATTTCTATTGGTGCTACAGCAGTTTCTGATATTTTAAAATGGAAAGCAGCGAGTTTCCCTCTCCCTTTTCGTAAGCACTCTGTAATTGTCATTATTACTGTATCACATCTTCTAAAAAAGAAATTCAAGCTGAACAACGCAAAGCAGTATCCTCAGTGTATTCAGGACGTTGAATAATGTCCTGAAATTATATATATGAATATATACGTATAGCTAGCCATTTGTCTGTCTGTCTGTCTGTCTGTATATATATATGTATGCATGTATGTATGTCTATCTATCTATCTATCTCTCTATCTATCTATCTATCTATCTATCTATCTATCTATCTATCTATCTATCTATATGTCTGTAAACATACATATGTATGTGCGGGAACATATTTGTGCGTGTACATACACGAATACACACACACACACACACACACACACACGCACATATTCGAGTACATACATGTCTATGCATCTCTCTCTGTGTTTATATACGTATATATATGTATATATACACATATATATATACATATATGTATATATATATATATATACAAATATATATATATATATATATAAATATATATATATATATATATATATATATATATATATATATATATATATATATATATATATATATATATATGTGTGTGTGTATATATGTATATTCATACATATATACATATGCATCATATTTGGAAACACTTCTATCAACTGCAAACCAGACCCATTGAGGCATGGAGGTTAAGCTATAGCTGTAGATCTGACACATATCCAAAGCACAGAATAACGCAATGCAGCAGCAGCGCCATCATCACCAACAACAGCAACAAGAACAACGGATGCAGCATAATGCAAATGAATGAATAAATAAATAAATAAATAAATACGAGCTGAATGAAAATGTTTATTCCAGGGACACAATGAAAAACCAATTCCCTTACAACAGATTTCAATTTCTGCTAGTTCAGTAGTTCCTTCACTCAGCCAGTTTGCGTAACAATTTTTCTATGAGACTTTTGGTTCTCTTAACTAAACGTTGGGTCGTTCTCAAAAGCTTTGTTTTTAAGTAGTGTGTCCACGATAAACCATCCATGCCTAGACAATATGTGTGCTCTTTCGTTGTTTAAAACTTAATATGACAGAAGAGAAGAATGGCGAAAACTAAAATGGTTCTCCCGAGAATGTCACACGCATGCGCACCTACACACAATCCCACTGATATACATACATACATATGCGCGCGCGCTGATGTGTTTGTGTGTATGTGGAAAACACAGATATATTTGATATTTCGCTTAGGCACAGCGATACTAATAGCATGCATTAGAACTCAATATACGTATGTTTTATAATAAAGCATTATTCGTGTACAGGGCGTAATATGAAATTAAATAAATGACAAGGGTACTGGAAAATATGTAATGAATTTCATTAGCGTACAACTCCGATGAAGCTAAAAGATAATGCACAGGCATTAGGAGAAGACCAGGAATGAATACCTCATGATTATAAAGATAATATGGTCATAAGAACTCTTACAACAAGCATATTGACCACAACTTGACAGTGCCTGTCCACATACCTACGACCAGCCTTCTGAACTTGGTCACTGCAAGAACTCAATATGATAGATGTTCTAACTCACATGCTGCTTATTGCTACAGAAATCTTCAACATCAGTGGAGATGTAGACAGGTTATACTTCCCACGCAAGGATGGTGATCAGGGTGTCAAATCTCTATTGATGTCATGAAGCACGTATTGCGGCACTGAAACAACATCTACAGTAGAGGAAACAGGCCAGTGACTATCTTGCCCAAGTTTGTGACCATTAAACCAACCACATAATTAAGGTAGCTAATGAGCTTGAGGAAAGGTATGAAATAAGGGCAGATCTCCCCCAAAGAGCAATGTTAAAATCTATTGGCATGGAGTACTGACAAGTTTATAACACGCCACTTTGAAGGCTATCTCCATGCAATTGAAGAACAAGAAATCCCCATCAAATACCTACAACTAAAGAGGCAGAAAAACGTTGATAGGCAACAAATGTTGGCTGTGCAAGTCGAAAACCAAAAACATTAACCACATAATTGCTAATTGTGAGGGAATGTCTTCCAGATATCTTCTCATGAGGCATGATACGGTAGCCAGAACGACTTGTAGATATTGCTGTGGGATTGCAAGGGAAATACATGTTCTATTGGGGAAATCAGCTGCCCTCACGACATCAATGTGGTTTGAAAAATACAAGAAAAAGACGACATATACGGACCATTCATAAGGAGTTTGCAATTTATTATTATTGGGGCTACAAGATGCATAACCTGCCGGGAGCAAAGTGTGGCTGAACATGGGATGCTGGTAGAGGATGTAAATCCTTAATTCATGCTCTACAAATGTTCCCGATATCAGAAACTCAAAAAATCTCCCAGACCTTCTTAAAATTTAAAAGAGCGATGGTTAAAACAAGATACTTTCCTTCATAAACTTGCTACCGATTGTGGCCGGTCAAAATTTATTCTAAATTAAAAAGTGCAAGGGAAGAACATCCACCCATCCATCCACCCATCCATCCATCCATCCATCCATCCATCCATCCATCCGTCCATCCCTTCTGAAATTTCCAGCCGACAATAAAACCAGTATAATTATATCATTTGTAAAAACCACCGATATTTTCTTTTCATCTTCTTTAAATTAACGATCACACACAAACACACACACACACAGACATACACGCACATTCACACACACACATTCACTCACACGCATACACACACGCACACACATACATGCACACAGACACACACACACACATTCACACGCCCTCTCACACAAACACTCATACACGCACACATACACACAAACACACATGCACGCACACACACAGACGCATATACATACATGCACACACTCAGTCATAATGGCAAATAAAAATGGACGCCTTTTTTGTATTTGAAGGAAAATATATAAAAAAGAAATGAAGGATATATTATAGAAAAATAAAATGAAACAGGAAGAGAAGCAAGTTTTCCATAAAGCAGCATTTTCTGAGATGAATTTACGACCAAACTTTATTGCTACAAGTTTATTTTTCATCTCTTTTGATAGATTCTTTATATTTTTATTAACTTGTTCTCGATATCAATGGTCAGAGCCGAGAAGGAGAAACGTCTTTTTTTATATTTTTAATATAATAAAGTCTGTATGTCGGTCATACTTATATCCAACCATCTCCCTTCCCCTTTACACACACATAGCCAGTTTGTGTATATACATATACATACATTCATGTATATAAATAAACACACACACATACATACACACGCACGCACACACACACACACATATGCGGCGGTGGAGTGGGGTGTATGTGTGTGTGTATATATGAATTTTTATGTCTATATTAAAGTATATTCAATAAATTATCAATACTCGGAAGATTTAGGTGAAATGCTCAGAGTTTGCGATCTTGCTTGTATAAGAGTAAATATATTATGTGAGTGATATGTATGCGTTTATGACAAAGTGAAAGACAAAGAGATAGATAGATAGATAGATAGATAGATAGATAGATAGATAGATAGATAAATAGATAGATAGATAGTATGTTTGTTAGATAGATATATAGATAGATAGACAGACAGTTAGCTAGATAGCTAGCGAGCTAGCTAGCTAGCTAGCTAGATAGATAGATAGATAGATAAGTTAGTTAGATGGATAGATAGATAGTTAGATAGATAGATAGAGAGCGAGAGAGAGAGAGAGAGAGAGAGAGAGAGAGAGAGAGAGAGAGAGAGAGAGAG
>NC_068982.1:89211125-89211856 GCF_001194135.2 Octopus bimaculoides | reverse complement strand
ATATATATATATATATAATCTCTCTCTCTCTCTCTATATATATATATATATGTGAATATAATTATATATGTATATAAAGTTATATGTATATGTGTGTGTCTGTATGAAGCAGGCAGGTAGACAGACAGACAAACAGATAGATAGAAAGAGTGAGTGAGTAATCGAGTGAGTGAGGGTGAAATTTGACGGATGGGGTAAGGCAGAAGGATGTGAACATGAGACGGAAAACAATTTATTGTACAACCAATGCAGCAAGGATCTAACTAACTCATGGGGAACGGCAAGATAATAACACTATGCCTAGATATTAGATACTAAATTGTTATTCCTCGTATATTGCGGTTATGAAATTATATACGGGTCCTTAGATTATATAAAATTATAACTAGATACTTACAAGCTTTACCGTTATGCTTTTATTTAGAGAAAGACGATAAATGAAGGAATAGTTGTGAAAGGAAATGTTTAAAGAATGACCGAGAGAAGTAAAAATCTTGAGTACGACGAGTGTTGCTATAAAAAGACGGGGAAGTCTGAATCAATAATAAGACAAATATTTAGTATAGAAACTTGAGTAAAAGCTGTAGACTAGGAGATCACAGAGCTTAACAAATCAAAACACGTACACATGGATAGCGTCGAAACGCACACATACATAGATGCATACACACACACACACATTCATATATATATATATATATATATATATACGCATGCAAACATACGTATAT
>NC_068982.1:89207559-89211115 GCF_001194135.2 Octopus bimaculoides | reverse complement strand
GAGAGAGAGAGAGAGAGAGATGTGTATATGTATATATATATGCATATATATATACACACATACATATATATATCTACATACATGCATAGATACATACATATATATACATACATATATGCATAAATATAGTAACACTTAATGCTCTTTTGAACTCGATTATATATACACATGCACACACACACTCACGCGCATATATATGTCTATGTGTGTATGTATGTATGTATTATATATGTTTATATATATGTGTGTGTGTATAAGTGTGTGTATAAGTGTGTGTATATGTGTGCGTGTATTTTTGTGTGTCTATATGTATATATTATAGAAACCAATTTTATCACAGATATTTTTGGATAATTGAAGTATTGAACAATATTTCTAAAAATAAATAAATAAATGAAAATTCAAAATGACCTAATCAATAACGAATTTTCTCCATCCATTTTCTCCTTGTTTTCTTTCACTCCCATTTCCCCCATCCTCTACTTTTCTTCTCTTTATCGTTCATGTAGGCTCACATACAAATTGTAAACCGTCCTTGTGATGTGGTCCTCATCGGATGTCCCTGTGGTGAATATAAGAAATTATTATTATTGAGTGAGAGAGCAGTGCATGCCATCAAAGTGACACCGGGCTAAAATATACGAAGCCCATTATACCCATCATGACTACCCGTCTGATAAGGGTACACCAGGCACGTGCATCACAACCGTATGTGCGCGACATGGTGATTTCATATCAAGATAAACAGCAGAATACCTTGCAGATGGGGTCCATTTAGAATTTTCTTCTAGTCAAGTAGCCCATCCCGCTCAAAAGGACCCTGAATAAGGGTTGTTTAAGGATTTTGAACGACGCACATCTGTTTCCAAAGGTGAATTATCTGGAGGGACTAGCTTTATTGCGTCTCCCACCTTTTGTATCAACTGTTCCCCTCTAAGTATCTCTTCCATATTTACTTTTATCTGTTTTAAGTCCAATGGCGGAGCTGCTCCTACTGCAGCGGCTTTTGCATAGCTCTCCATAATGAAAAACTGACTTTTCACCCCCACAATGGAGAGAAAACAGCGCAAAAAAAAAAGAAAAACTCTCACACGCGAGTCGCTCAACAGTAATCCTCAACAGTGATACACAACCATTTCAACAACGGACAGTCTCGAAGAGAAAGCCTTCAACGCGTAGTAACAAACCAAAACCGCGGTCAAAAATGACGAAACTCAAACAAACAAGTTGTTAGTCTGCAACATCAACATCCTCCTTACGATTAGTCAGAGCTGGTTTTTAAAACGAGAATATCTGAAATAAACTCGACAGCTCTCACAAACGAGAATACTAAAAATCACCGCTCAAAAATTAAGTAAAAAAAAGAAACCAGGAAAATTAATCCTTGTCCGGTTCCGGATTGATCCCAAAATCTAATCATTTTGTGCGAGTCATGAGGCCAAAACATCCCTAAAAGTTTCATTCGAATTCATCCAGCAGTTCTTGAGATATCTTGTCCACGGACAAACAAACAAACAAACAAACAAACAAAAACGACTGAAAACAATACCTTCGCCTTACCGAAGACGGAGGTAATGATGATGATGATGATGAATTCTTAGGTATAACAAATATTTATCAGTGATCTGACGAGTATATATTGATAATAGTCCCCCCAGACTGAATCACGCTCATCAGGTGCCACAGTCTTTCTTATTTTGGAATAATCTACAATCATAAATATATAAATTATATGGAATGTGTCCAATAAGAACACGTGTTAATGTGCGTTGTATTATTTCGGAATTTTCTGAATGAACTCTTTAGCTCTGTATTAACGCCGTGAAGGATTTTTATAATGATTGATTTTATTTCAGCTTTATCTTTATCAGTCTTGAAATATAACTTTAATATATTTACACTGGCTCAAAATTTCCAATTTTTCTTGTGAAATATTTATATATGATAATATAGAGAGTCGCTTAGTTGAATTAGATTGTTCTGTCGTGTTTGGTTGCCTAATATGCGTTGATAAGACGATCACGAAAGTATTTATATTAAACAGTGTTACGTATTGACTTGCTTGTGTTCACCATTTTCTTTAATAAATGCGAGCATTCTTATACTCTTGGGTTTTCCCAAGAGATCTCTTTACCAAGATTGTTTTGTAAAATTATTTCTTGCATATCTTGGTAGCAGTTCTTTTCTGACGAATTGTCCCATTTAATCTTTCGCAAATTAAAGTTCCTATGCTGCAAATGTTTTAGTCATAAGACTTGTGATATTTTAATGAATATATTTATACCTGTCTCGTGATTCCAAATTGGACTTTATGGCTGTGAATTCTTCACCGATGACTTGTTCTTCTGTCTGATAGACATTTTGATTCATGAGAATTGTAAGTTTGGATGGATGTACGTTAAACTCTATGCCTTGTTGTTAAGTTTATCAGGTACGATTACAGTTTGTCCCAAAGTAACGGTTTTTAATATCAAATTGTTCTTTGACTATGGTTTAGTGAGCTAAGCCGTGGAAGCGCAATGGCCCAGTGGTTAGGGCAGCGGACTCGCGGTCATAAGATCGCGGTTTCGATTCTCAGACCGGGTGTTGTGAGTGTTTATTGAGCGAAAACACCTAAAGCTCCACGAGGCTCCGGCAGGGGATGGTGGCGAACCCTGCTGTACTCTTTCACCACAACTTTCTCTCACTCTTACTTCCTGTTTTTGTTGTGCTTGTAATTCAAAGGGGCAGCTTTGTCACACTGTGTCACGCTGAATATCCCCGAGAAATACATTAAGGGTACACATGTCTGTGGAGTGCTCAGCCACTTGCACGTTAATTTCACGAGCAGGCTGTTCCGTTGATCGGATCAACTGGAACCCTCGACGTCGTAAGCGACGGAGTGCCAACAACAGTGAGCTAAGCCATAGTCAAAAAGGATAAAAATAAAACTAAACGTACGAGTAATGAGAATCTGCTTTCATGTATTATGTCACGATTGAAAGTTGTACCAAAATATCGACAACAATGGTAGACATATTTACTCAAAATGCTTTGCTGGATTGAGAGAGTTTTACTGATACACAAGATTTCCAAATCTGAAGGCTCTCCTTCATTGATGAAATCTGTTTTGTTTCAAATAAAGACAAACTGCATTGCGGCGTTTTTTTTAACAAAATATAGTTATTCATAGCTGAGACAAGATAGACTTGGTCGATGAATGAAAGGTTAAATACTTCCCAAGTATCGAATCTCTCATTCATCGACAAAATCCGTGTTAATCGCATCAAATACGAACAACTATCTGAGAAATGAGCCGTCCGATAACTAACAATGTACCTTAACTGCAACATTGATAACAACACGTGAAAAGCAATGGCTGTTATGAGACGGTTGGGCGTAGGTATTTGGACGCTGACAATTTGGCACGGCTGACAGGACCTTCAGCTTGTTTGGACGGCAGAACTAATTGACATTTGAAACAAACAGACACACAGAATACACACACGCACACACACACACAAACACACACACACACACACACACACACACACACACACACACACACACACACACA
>NC_068982.1:89206104-89207474 GCF_001194135.2 Octopus bimaculoides | reverse complement strand
CACACACAAATGCACGCAGAAACATATACACACAGATAGAGAGACAGTAAGAACGAGGAAGATTAAAATTTATTACTTGAATACAATTGATAAGCATTTCCCTCTCCTCATAAAGAGAATATTCTCAAATTTCTCTTCTTTAGAAATAGAGAATATGCCCAAACAAGCAAAGAGCGAGAGAGAGAGAGAGAGAGAGAGAAGAGAGAGAGAGAGAGAGAGAGAGAGAGAGAGAGAGAGAGTGAGGGAGAAAGAGGATAAGCGAAACATCAAAACGTCTGATGTGAAATGAGTCATCATCGAATCAGCGACGCAACATAGAGGGTGTTAAACGGCTGTCCATCAATGGTAAGGTCTGAAGCATCATTTTAAAACGGCATATTTGGGCTACATAGCATTTATGTTGACCCTATGATTTCATTTATCTGCATCAATACTACAGTTTTGAGTGATACAGTAGACTGTGGCTAGAAAAAAATTATGGTAGGTCATAATAACTTGTAACCAGCAAGCAACTTCATCACACCTCTTCTAAAGATTAGATACAAAAATATTCCAATTCTATATTTTAGCCAGACTTTTGAATATATGAATTATCGGTTATCAAAATCATTAAATATTTCTCAATAATGCATCTAGCATATTTAGGGACGCTGCATCAGGTTTGATATTAGTAAATTGTTAACTGTCGTTATTACAAAAATGTATTTTTTCTTTCGCTTTTAATAACATAATTGAACGTTTAGCACTGTTACAATAAATGGAACTTCGCAATTCCATACTGTACACTTATACAACACAGAGGTTTTAAAATCTATTTTAATTTTGCATTTTTGAAAAGAATAAATTTTCAATTGAGATAAATTAAATTCATTTAACATTACTTTTCGATGTTACTACTTTTTAGGTTTAATGGACTCCGTTTTCCCTGTAGTTAGCTATATTACTTTAGTGCACAGAAAAGAGTCAATATAGCTGTTGTCTTTGTTGACACGACAACTCACTCATACATAAATTAATACACACATGCATGCGCTCTCCAACCCAAGCCACACTCATTCATTCACTCACATACATGTATGTATACGTATATATACATATATAAATATACATGCACGAGTGAGTAAACAAAAGGAATATTTTAGTACTCAGCATATTTGTACGAGATATGCGTATTTAATAAACGATTGAATCTGTCTCCGAACATCTGACGAGGTTGAGGTGTCCTATGCCCACAAAATATGAGCAGAGTCAGATTAATATATTATAAATTTGTGTGTGTTTACGTGTGTGTGCATGTGCCTTTGTGTTTGTGTATGTATGTGTATATAATGTGTAGAAAAAATATATTAAATATGTATGCTTTGTACACC
>NC_068982.1:89205522-89206094 GCF_001194135.2 Octopus bimaculoides | reverse complement strand
GATCGCCTTTAGTAGTAATTACAGCTTCAATTCTACGAGGTATGGACTCGTACAAAGTTTGAATTGTTTCCAAAGGAATTTTTGTCCATTCTTCAGCTGAAACAATCTCCAGTTCTTGTAGTGATGATGGGAGAGAATATCGACTCCTTATTTGTTTTTCTAAACTTCACCATAAATGTTCAATAATATTGAGATCTGGCGACTGGTGCCCACATAAGATATTCAACTTCACTAGAATGTTCAATTTCTTTATTGCCCACAAGGGGCTAAACATAGAGAGGACAAACAAAGGGGTTAAGTCGATTACATCGACCCAGTGCGTAACTGGTACTTAATTTATCGACCCCGAAAGGATGAAAGGCAAAGTCGACCTCGGCGGAATTTGAACTCAGAACGTAACGGCAGACGAAATACCGCTAAGCATTTCGCCCGTTATGCTAACGTTTCTGCCAGCTCGCCGCCTTCATTAGAATGTTCCTCGTGCCATTCAGTAACAACTTTAGCTGTGTGAATTGGCGCGTTATCATCCTGAAAGATGGTGTTTCCCTGCGGAAACAGCTCCGCAACCATAC
>NC_068982.1:89202092-89204951 GCF_001194135.2 Octopus bimaculoides | reverse complement strand
TCTAAACGCTTTGCAACGTTTGTTTTTGAAAGATGTGGTTTTCTGATTGCAGCCCTCCCGTCAAATCCGGTTTTGAGCAGCTCCCTGCGAAAAATTCTTGTGAAAACTTGGTTCTCGAGGTGGTCATTAAGCTCTGCAGTAATTTTGGGAGCTGTACTTTTGTGATCCTTTCTAATAATTCGCGTAAGAGTCCGACAGTCCCTATCTGAAAATTTTGGCTTTCTTCTGGAGTTGTGTTTTGGCGAGGAGGTTTTTCTCTCTTTCTCAAAGGCTGTCATTACTTTTGAGACAGTACTTCTTGACACACCAAACATTTCGGCTGTTTTAGTTACGCTAGCGCCTACCATACAAACACCAACAATCTGATCTATTTGAAAGTCCGGTAGATCTGTTATTTTAATTACCTTTTTCTGATGATATCTGAAAAGAAACAAGTTTAGCAAAGCATATTGAGCAACAGTAATAATAAATCAAAAACATAAACATAAACACGCTTTTGACGGTTTTATAGATATAGATATTTCAAAATTATGATGCTATAACGCTAGGTGTTTCTCTTATTTTGTCCAGCCCCTGTATATGTGTGTGTGTGTGTGTGTGTGTGTTTGTGTGTGTGTATCCTTCTACTTCTTTCAGTCATTCGATTGCGGCCTTGCTTTATATACATATATATATGCCACATAGAAGTCACAACTCAATCATGTGCGCAACCGAGATTTTATCCAACGAACCGCCGTTGTTCATGTGATATTTTGGTGGCCTAACTAGAACTTTTCATGAGCGAGGCCTACAAATACAGCCAAATTGCGCGCCAAAATTTCTGAGTGTCTGGATTTGAGTTGGCGTACACTCTTCTAATAGCTGTTTTCACTGATGGATAATCAACCTGGAATAATCGAAGATGAAGACACATCTCGGCATCTCAATATGGACTGACACGAAGAAATTAGCCCAAATGTTGAGTTTCGAACAAAGACTTTCTGTACGTGACATTACGCTGTCTCATATGAATTTATTGCATGAAAACCTTTCTTATTAATATAACAAATAAACAATTTTTCAATACATAGAAAATCCTTCCATGTTACAATGGTAATAGAGTTTGTTTGTTACAAGGTTCTTATGTGAACTGATTGCCTCTATTTTAAATATGTCTTCGGTTCTTATAATTAAAACTTCTTTCGAAGACATTGCACAGCTGACTTAGAGGTTGTGATTTCACATCAACTGACGAGGTGTTTATGCATGAGAGCAGAAAGCTTCGTTTTGAATTAGTTAAGATCAGCTCCTTTTTTATGTGGTGTTTAAGTCGATGGACCTTTTGCCCATGAATTGTTAGCTCGAGTTTTCTAATGTGGAGTTTTCAATCTTATCGGCCAGCAAAAATTAAAAATAACGGTACATGATAGATGTGTCGCTGAATGTAGTATGCATTTTTATTATATGTACCGGGAGTCACTATTGTCTTTTATTTTTGATTTTTACATTTCATTCTTTTATTTTTGTTTTCACTTTAATCGAGGAAGGAAGGCCAGTGCCCATGTTCTTACTAAGAGCTTCCAATGTTGCTGTGTGTATCAGAGAGAGGGGGAGAGGGAGAGAGAGAGAGAGAGAGAGAGAGAGAGACAAATATATTCTCAACTTGAAGACCTGGTTGGAATGTTTGCGCTTAGAATGAACTCAACTGAAAGCACCCAAAGTGTCAGGTGGTGGTAGATATTCGATCAAATCGTTTGAAAAATGAGGATACACAAGTACAGCCAGTAATCTCAAGAAATCGAGATTGCTTGTTAATATGTATCATACTTTTGCTTATTGATTTTGTGCCTACGTAGTCACGAACAGACGGAGGAACTCTCTCAGTTCTTTTCCTCTTGACTCAACGGAACATCAACGGTGTGACAGCTGAATGGAGAGAGGGTTGTACTAGTATCCAGTAGACTAGAGCAATATGAAATGAAGTAACTTGCGTCACCCGATTCCTGGAAGACGAAGACATTAAATAGCAGGCCACGCACTTTCAATAGATGAGTCATACTTCGTATCCAAATGTTCAGCAGTCACTCTGGCCGACTCCCGAGAGTAAACCATTCTTTTTACATCACCAACATCACTGTACAAAAAACATTATTCTACAAAGAAGCATTAACACCACACCATTTTCATCTCTAAAATATTACGCCAATTCTTTCGAACCAGTCAGATTTATTAAGGAAAACAAAACTGTGATAAAAATTGAATATTTTGGTTGCAAACACGATTCGAAACTGTACAGAAATATAGAGTTGCGTTTCAAGAATTTCCTGCAGGAAATAATAGCTAAATCTTTTCAAAAAAAACACTCAGCCATCAAACTAAGAGCAGGACGTATTAATTAATGTGGTCATAAATGAGTTTAAAAAGATAAGACATTCATGGGCATAAGTCTACTCAAGCGGGTTCTTTACTCAACATATAGAATAACATTTGCGACAAAAGCAACAAAACCAACAACCGTCAAACAATTCTGAGTGTAAATAATATACCCGTTTTTACCAATGGTTTATAGATTTACTGAGATTCTAAACGTCTGATCGGATGAAAAATTACTCAATCATTTAGTTTATTCCGTTCGAATTGTATTTCAGCCAAGAATGCCAGAATAGAGTGAAACAAATAAATGAAGAAATAAATAAACAACAAAAAGTAACTAAATATGTAATATAAATATGAATAAATAAAATGAAAACAAAAACACAGATAAGGCGTTTTAATATTAGAATTCTAAATTTTCTTCTCCAATATAAATATATACACACAGAAGTTAGACTACAGATCTATTGATATATAAACGCACGCGCACACACATGTATATATATA
>NC_068982.1:89200299-89201763 GCF_001194135.2 Octopus bimaculoides | reverse complement strand
ATAGAGAGAGAGAGAGAGAGAGAGAGAGAGAGAGAGAGACAGATAGATAGATAGATAGATAGATAGATAGATAGATAGATAGATAGATAGATAGATAGATAGATAGATAGATAGATAGAGAAACACGATCATACGAGCGGAAGAATCCAAAATTTAAACAGAATTCATTGTTATAAAACAGAGTAAGTTATGAAATATTTTCTTGGAAAATTGAACACACACACATACACCCCCACACATACACATATATACAATACGTATAGATATAGTAATTTTTAATAGGAAAACTTTGACACCAACTTCGAAGTTTCGGCTTAGTAACCGTTATCAGTCACCAACCTGATGACGATTAATAATGTGGAACTTTGATGTTACTGTTAAACTTTGCGTTGTAAAATAAAATTAATAAATACGATATTCTACTGAAAAGTGGCGAGTGATCTTTCAAATTTAATGTTCAACTGTTTTTATATATACCTTTGTATAAAAACAAAGAAATATATACATATACATATTTACATGCATACACACACCACATATATATGTATGTCTGTATACACATACACACACATACATACATATACACGTACGTACACACATACATACATACAGACATACATACATACATACATACATACATACATACATACATGGATATGTTATTATAAAGCTCTGAGATGATAGTAACACTGATCCTCAAAGCATGGACCAACAACCGTCCATATTTTCTATTTTTGAGACGATGTATGCGACTGTTGTGGATTTCTCTTTCTTCCTCTCACTTTCTCTTCCTCTCTTCATTTTGACTTATCTCCTCATTCTCATCATACACATCTCTCCCCGCCCTTATCTAGCTACAAATACTACCAATACATTCTCAAATTTTCATTCACACCACAAAACTCCTTCGAATGAGCAACACAGAATCCACGGCTCCATACTTTGAAATGACTAAACATGAACTTTTTTACCACTTCTATACAGCACTTTACTCGAATAATGGAACTACAATTACAATATTTTATATTCTATTTCTACTTTCATTCTCTTATTTCCTTCTATATTCCCTGTCTCCTCGTTTTCCATAATAATTCCTTATTTCGAACTCAAATATTTACCTCTACTTAACCATCTCACATCGTCTCTGATCAAATGATATCCGTAATATAACAGAAACAGTTGTAAGACTACATCTATATCTCTTTCCTTATAAATGTCCTGAAAACTCCTTAGAGCCTTGGCTTTGTTATGTCATTTTGTCTAATATATATATATATATATATGTGTGTGTGTGCAGGTGAATTGATGAGAATATATTCTTTTACGCCTATAATCACAGCCTACCCACGAACTAGCAAAACCCATATCATGTATATGATTTTTCGACATTTTTAATATCCCTCGGACTGTGTCTCATTTATAATTGATTTTTTTCTGTGGTATAAAACGTTGGGTCAAACCATC
>NC_068982.1:89199304-89200009 GCF_001194135.2 Octopus bimaculoides | reverse complement strand
ATATATATATATATATATATATATATATACACACATATATATATACATACATAATGCATCTGTGTACACACACACACGTATTCACAAACACACGCACATCATATACATGTAAATAAATAAATATCCGACAATAATGTAAACAATGTAGATAAATATCTATATATAAATCAAGATTGGGGTATAGACGGATTGCTGGATAGACAAACAGATAGACGGTGAGATAGACAGACAGAAAGATACATAGATATTTTTTACAATGTGATGCCTGACGACAGAAAAATTAATTCAGTACATTCCTGCAGCACTTGTACAGCAAAATATTTTGCCATTAAAGTGACACACAAAATGTATTGAAACAATTATATTATTTTCAAGCATGGCCCAGTTAATGAAATAAATTTTAACTCTAAATTTACAATGTATTAAGTATTTTCTTGCGTTACAGTCTATTCGGTTCCAGACAAGTAAAATAAATACAATATAATATTATATATATATATAAACACGTACATACATATACACATATCTAAACATACATACACGTATGTATAAACATATATACACATATGTCTGCATATCTGTATCCACACACACACACACACACTTATACATGTATGTGTGTGCATAATTGTGTGAGGATAATTCAAGCCAGCCAGAATAACATGAAAATTAACAGACTGAAAATATATATATATATATATATAT
>NC_068982.1:89198607-89199229 GCF_001194135.2 Octopus bimaculoides | reverse complement strand
ATATATTTATATATAGTTAAAGATATACATACATACATACATACATACATACACACATAACTCGCGCGTGCATATGTCTGTGGTAATGCATCTGCATCTTTGTGTGTTTCTAGATGTATTTACGTATGCCAATAACTGTGCATGCCTATATGAGTAAGTATACACTAATGGAGACGTTTGAATGGAGAAGCACGTGTGTGTCAGTGATTATAACTACAATGTGAACATGTCTACAGATGTATCTCAATGAGTTATTTGTATTAACACCTAATTTGTGTATTAGCATGTGTATGCGTAATCCTGTATGCGTGCGTTAAGCCCACCCCCAGCATCCCTTATGTTGCTTGAAATCTTTTCTTTTCACCCAATGTATTGCAAAGCAACCCTTTATCTATTACTGACAGACAATTTCTGTAATGGTGCTGTACAGTTACTTTTTTTCCTATCAATCGCCAAGATATATTTTCAATATCCATAGACATCTCATTGACCTAATTCTTATTTAACTGCAAAAGTTTCAGTTCCTCTTGTAATTTAATGACTCGCTTCGAAAAGGTAGAGGAAACTAATCTAATCGAATATATATATATATATATATATATATATATATATATATATATAT
>NC_068982.1:89195629-89198551 GCF_001194135.2 Octopus bimaculoides | reverse complement strand
TGTGTGTGTGTGTGTGTGTGTGTGTGTGTGTGTATTCACCCCCCCCCACACAAAAACACACACATTATAATGTATATATAATTCGCAGATGTGTATAATATATGTGTGTATAGATATACGTGTGTGTGTGTACGTGCGTGTGTATGTGCATGTGTGTGTATTGTGTGATTGTGTTTGTGTGTGTAAGTATACTATGTGTGTGTACGTGTGGGTGCGTGTGTGTATAGTTTTTGTATTTTCTCTTTATCTTTTATTAAAATTTTTGCTGTTTCTCGTTTCGTTTTACTTAAGAACATTATTACTTCGCTGGTATCGTCATTTATTGTACTTTTATCAGCCACCCTCTGTCTTCGTATACTGGAATAAAATTTAAAAATCGAAAAAGATGAAATGAAAATACTTTTAGTTAAATGAAATCAAATGTCGCCGAACACAATATGAGCGCCCTGCTCGGAAGTGACCTCTCTCTAGTTTCAATGGCAGCTTCATACCGTTTCACTTGACTGACATTGCTGATGCCTCTTAGATGAGACACAAATGGTTGGTGAACATAAATCAATACTATTTTTAATTCATTTATATTTTTATTTACTTTACATCGCAAATGCTGAAGAACAACCTCGTTGAGTACAAGCTTCTAATGTGTCAAACATTGGTGCACAGCATCATAAGAACAACAAAACACAGTTGAAACACCCATAGGACTTCGCAGAATTTCAATAAACACAAATACACCGTTTTTTTCTTTATCTTTATTCAGTAGCGAAGGCACTACCTATGCTCCTTTGCAAGGCCTCAAAAACGGGTGGAGAGAAGGTGGGGTTAAGGGATCATGCTATCCTCAAATTGGAGACTTGACCCAAATACTTGCAACAATGTTAACCCCACTAAAAACAGATGAGATGCTGAGTGGTGGTGTTGAATTGTGCGAAACGTTTAAGTGTAATAACCATTTAGACTATTGCAGAATTTCAAAGCAAAATGTAAAAAGCCAGAACAAATATCGTGGGATATCCGGTCCGATTCCCTTCAACTTCCGTCATTCCATCAAGCTCAATTTGACCTCGGCAGGATTTGAACTCATAGTACAGCGAATATGAACAATTAATTGTTGCCAAATAAAACCCTAATCAGTTTCTTTTTCTGATTTCGGATTTTATACTAAAGTTGCAGTAATCTGATCATATTGTTATTGTTCTTTTTGTAGTGGTGGTTGTTTAGAATAAGTTCACTCTGATCGAGCAAACTAACGATCAATACCAATCCAGTTTTGATTTTACTGCCTCAGGAGCATTCCGTCCTCTAGCCATGCAAAAACAGTGAACTTTAAACATTATCGTAATGTAACTAGATATATAGAGCAATTCTGAACTAAGGGGACATAATCAGGTCCATAAGTCAAGGTCAGTGTTAGGCTTAAAGCTAAACATCAAAAACGTTGCCTCTCTAATAATAACAGAGAATATATTCAAATAAAGGCAAGTAAATAAAATACTTGATAATGTACGCACACACACACATACATATCGATGTATATATTTATATATATATGTATATGGATATATTTATGCACACGCGCGCTGCATACAAAAGCATACATACCTATTGTATATACGTATTCTACTATAGAAGGCTTCAAACATCAGAAACAATTTGCTTTTTGTTGGAAAAATGAATGAGACCCTGTATAAGATGCATTATACAGTATCTTCTATTGAATTATTGATTACCTGGTCTAACAATTAAGTTATACGTATACATGATATATATATATATATATATATATATATATATATATATATATATATACATATATATATGTATGTATATATTTATATATGCATATATATATATCTATATATACACATATATACACACACATATATTCGCATATATATTCGCATACATATAAATATATATATATATATATATATATATATATGTATCTATAAGTTTCTCTCTCTCCATTATTATTTTTGTGTATATATATATGTATATATATATATATATATATATACATATATATATTTGTACATATGCATATATTTGTGAGTGTGCGTGTATGTGTTTCGTGCATGTTTTTGTGTGTTTGTGTGTAAATGTATGTAGTATGTATGGATGAATGAATTGAATGAATGGATAACTGGATTGATACGTATGCATGCGTTTTCCTGATAAATCGGCGCGCATCGAATGGATCTACCTTGTGCTATTTGCATATCTCAGATGGCGCAATTCAACAATTAAGTCAACTTATCTATTCGATAATATGATCAATAAATGAATTTGGCTCTAATTACTTGGGTCGATATAATTGTCTAAAACACATGAAGGCGGTGCTCCTGTATGACCACGGACCAATGACTGGAGCCAGTAAGGAAAGTAATTGAAGTAGAAGATAAAACTAAATCAAACGAAAATAATTAAATAAATAAATTTCCCCCAAGCATTAGATCTGCTGTAAAAAGCAAAGGGAAAGGTAATTGGAGTATATAAAAGTGGTATCGGTTTATATACGAAAAACGAAATAAACAATTCCCATGACTGCATAAGTAATTACATCATTGCAGGATCGAAATAGAAGTCAATAAATAGAATAATAAAAATGTCTTACACAATAACATTACGTAAAATGCATACATGTCTATCTATCTATCTATCTATCTATCTATCTATCTATCTATCTATCTATCTATCTATCTATCTCTATGGACAGACGGTAGACGTGTCGGCTCCGTACGTTTTGCCTTTTTCATGTTTTAAAAAGTTTGTTTGTAAAGTTTATTTTATATAGAAAGTTGTATGACAACTTATAGACTCTCTGGTGCAAGTTTTTTGCGACGGAAATCTGCCCTGTGTGGCACATTTCCAGGATTTAAAAATCAATTTCGGCTTTCTAGCCATTTTTTTTTTGAGACGATG
>NC_068982.1:89193473-89194384 GCF_001194135.2 Octopus bimaculoides | reverse complement strand
CAACAAACCAAAAGTTGCATATAGTAGTAGAGGGCAGACGGCCTCGCTGTTACTTATGCGACAGCGAGGTACACCTCAAAAAGGAGTGTCCGACTGCCCGAAAAACACAACAACAACAAGAACTAACTAAACACACAAAAAAAGCCTTGCTGCCCACACCACCATCCACACAAAAAACAATAAAAGCAACATCAACAACATCAACGAAAGAAAATACAACAAAAACTACAAAATTAACAAACAAAGAAGACGAAAAATGAAAAGACAATACAAAAACTGATACCCCTTCCCCCAAATCACTTACACCACAACCAAAAATTCAACAACCAACAACAACAAAAACAACAATACAACCACTTACACAAGCAAACACAGAAGCATACAACATACCCCTACCTCCTTCCGATTCCTCAGAGTTTTCATCTGAAGACGAGTCAAGTACTGAAGAATGGAAAATAGCCCAAAAAGGAAGGAGGAAGAGGAGCAAAAAAAGAAAAACGAACAACAACAAAGCAGGGAGATTCACATCTCCCGAAAACACTCCCAACTCCTACACAATAAGCACCAATGATAACACACCAAAAACAATGCTAACATCAATAGACACTACAAACACAGAGTTGATGAATTACATCAACTCTAAAACAAATATCACAGATAACGACATCAAAACCAACAACCACCCACGTACAACACCGCCAAAACACATTAAAATTTACCATGTAACACCAGCATTACACAACACAATAAAATCCCTCTACCCCAACTCGGTAGAGGGATGTCAAAAATATTTGTGCAAGAAATTGTACAATAGCCTCCTTGGTGAAAAATCCAAGGAGGAAACAAAACTTTCGAACGGTAAGTAACATCAGTTCTTTTTGTTTTGTGCTTTAAAGCACACGTTTAAATAG
>NC_068982.1:89186286-89188995 GCF_001194135.2 Octopus bimaculoides | reverse complement strand
TTTAAAGAAAAGCTCAACAGTTGTATCTGTCCCCTCTGCGTGCAGCTCTGTGTGGCTAATAAAAGAAAGTTATCTATCTATCTATCTATCTGTCTGTCTGTCTGTCTGTCTGTTTGTCCACGTGTTCGTCTGTCCGTCTGTCCGTCTGCCTGTCTGACCGTCTGTCTGTCCGTCTGTCTGTCTCTCTATCTGTTTGTTTGTCTGTCTACCTGTGTGGCTGTCTGTCTACCTATCTATCGATCTGCCTGCCTGCCTGCCTGTTTGTCTGTGTCTATTTATCTATCTATCTATCTATCTATCTATCTATCTATCTATCTATTTTGTATTTTTTATTCTACAAAGTTAGAAGAGTAGCCTGCGTGCCGAGAGTTTCGTGTTTGGTACTGTTCAAACTGGCTTCAAATCTGATAGCTTATT
This sequence comes from Octopus bimaculoides, assembly GCF_001194135.2. Taxonomy (NCBI): domain Eukaryota; kingdom Metazoa; phylum Mollusca; class Cephalopoda; order Octopoda; family Octopodidae; genus Octopus; species Octopus bimaculoides. The sequence goes on along the minus strand of NC_068982.1, from coordinate 89,188,578 downwards.
TCTTAGCTGCAGTGGTCGTCTGTGATATGATCCATTGACAGACATGTTGGATTAAAGCACAATATTCTTCAGGGCTAGAGAGACATGCGGATCTCGCCGTTTTTTTCCGGTTTGTCAATGCCATGCACTTTGTTTCTGTATCCTTCAAATTTTCTATATGCTTCAGACTTGCCCGGATGATTTAGTGCTGGAATATACAGATTGTATCTTCAATTAATGAATGACAAGATGCAGATAGTCACGTAACATCCTTCGTTTGCTTACAGCTGTTTCTGCTATAACAAGCAGAAGCACTTAGCTGTAGATTCGATGTTTGTTATAACTGAAATAGTTATAATCTAATGATATTGATTACATGAATCCCGTTCTTTTGTCATTAATATATGTGTGTGTGCATGCGTATGTGTGTGTGCGTGCGTGTGTGTGTGTGCGTGTGTTTGAGTGTGTATGTATACATATATCTCTCTCTCTCTCTCTCTCTCTATATATATATATATATATATATATATATATATATATATATATATACTCGTGTGTACGTGTGTGTGTACATTGATAGATAGATAAATGCATACATACATACATACAAAGACCCTCTTCGGTCATGAATGACGACGGGATTGCACCTAGAAAGGTACCTTCTGAGGCATAAGTCTGAGCAAGCTTGTTTATGGAAGATCAGCAGTCGTCCATGCATACCAGCCTTCCCTCTCCACACCACCGATGTTATCCAAGGTAAAAGGCAAATGCCGATACAGCTTGGTATCAGCGACATCGCAACTCATTTCTACAGCTGAGTGAACTGAAGCAACGTGAAATATAGTGTCTTGCTGAAAAACACAACAGACGGTCCTGGAATCGCTCTCATTACCTCATGCTTGTAAGCCAGACGTTTTAACCACTGAACCATGCTCCTTCACATACATACATACATACATACATACATACATATGATTATGGGCTAACACTTGCATGAGTTACCATTTAACGAAAACGTATAAGCTAGAATGGAATGACATGTATTTATTGGAGGCTGAGTCAGCGTGAGTCAATACTAGCAGTTTCTTGTCTTTATTCCGTAGGCGAATGAATACTCAGATTTCGACTTTGCTTTAAATATTCGTCAGTCGGACGGTAGACATTGGAGACAAGCGGAGCGGAGTTTCATGATCACAAGAGGATTTGTTGATAAGAGAGTGGAAATGAAATGCCGGCAATAGAAATGATGAGAGGTAAAAGGAGAAGTCGGAGAAATCGAGAGTGAGAGAGAAAGATAGAGAGAGAGAGAGTGAGTGAGAGAGAGGGAGAGAAAGTGAGAGGATAGCAGGCCATTAGAAGGTAGGAAGAAGAAGAAGGGGAGGGAAAGCGAGAGAAGAGGAGAAATAGAAGTAAAAGTAGGAAAAGAATGATGATGATGACAGCGATGACCACGACCATGACGACGACGTCGAAATGCTAAAACATATCTGGAAATATATAAAATATTAATGGAGCACAGAAATAGCGTTCTTTGATATCGATTAATTATTGGAACTTCTTACAGAAACACCAAGAAAGTACTTACGAAGTCTTTGCAAATTTAATTTGATAAAAAAATAAAAAAAACTCCCCAAAAACACAACTACAAAAATAGAACAAACAAAAACAAATGAAAAACAAGAGTAAAAAAATCACCAAGTTGGCTTACTATATGAAGACCTACTAGCGTCTCAAAACGTAACAATTGATCCAAAATGTCAGACTATCATAGCCTGTCTGTCTACTGCTTAGATAACGTTAGAGTCGGCCTTCATACGCAAAAAGCAATATTCTGTCAGATAGAGTAAATAATAAAAAGGATCAGTATGCAACACTGCAATTTACGTTGAGCTTTCACTGCGGGACGTTCCCTTCTCAACGATTTTGTGGTATCTCAGGACTGGATCGTCAAGAGCCTGGCTTTGCAGGAATACCGAGCGCTGTCGATGCTACCAGCGAGTACCTAGGTCCTCTTGACATATAGAGCAGCACGGGTTGTTTCTGATGTTGCTTGTCCCCAGAAATAGAGGGCAGCTGCAGTTACTTCAATGGTTCGTCGTCGTCGTCGTCGTCGTCGTCGTCGTCGTCGTGGTGATCGTGATCATCATCGTCATCAGCAGCATCGTCATTGTCGAGGTCGTCGTGGATGACGTTGTCATCATCGTCGCTGTGGTCGCCGGAGTCATCGCCGCCGTCGTAGTCGTCGCCATCGTCGTCGTTGTTAACGTTGTCGTCGCTGTCGGCGTCGTCGTAGGCATCATAATCCCCCTCCTC
>NC_068982.1:89185203-89186009 GCF_001194135.2 Octopus bimaculoides | reverse complement strand
CCCTCCCCCTCCTCTACGTTGTCGTTGTTGCCGTCGTCGTCGTCGTCATCACCATCATCACCATCATCACCATCATCATCATCATCATCATCATCATCATCATCATCATCATCATCATCATCATCATCATCATCGTCATCATCATCATCATTCTCACCGCGATTATCTATCGAGTGCTTTGTCACTTTAGATTGTCTATAGTCAGTAAGGACATAGATTCACAATGTAACAAAAAAAACAAAAAAGAAAGAAAAATCGATAATTTTCTTTTGGCAGTGGTGATGCTGAGGGTGGGAGGTTCGGCAAGCGAGTTGGGCGGTAGCTATTAATCCACCCGTAAGAAGTTACTAAACGATAATAATGGTCCAGGCACGATTATAAACGCAGAGCACACCGATGTGAAATAGATACCAATGGGCAGCCCATCTGATACCCTAACAATACATTCACCACCACCTCCAGATGGTTAGCAACTATTAGGTTTCAGATATTTGCTGCGGATTTGTTATTTAATCTCACTTTCGAGATTTTACTAACATGATTTTACTGAAGCTTTCGTCGTGTCTCACTTCATTTTCAGTAACTAACTTCCAAAGCTGCAGCTTCGAGTAGCAGCACAAAACAAAACCAGAATTGATCATCATCATCATCATCATCATCATCATCATCATCATTATTATTATTATTATTATTATTATTATTATTATTATTATTATTATTATTCTTAGTATATTACTATATTCTGGAAATGTAAATTCTTATTAATGGTGTATCGCAAATAATGTGTTGTTTCCAATATCTCAAGA
>NC_068982.1:89181464-89182699 GCF_001194135.2 Octopus bimaculoides | reverse complement strand
TATATATATGTATGTGTGTGTGTGTGTGTGTGTGTGTCCTTCAGATTGCACCTTAGGTATTTACTCACATAACCGAGTGCCTCAATAATTATTGGCATGAATGTAAGTATATATATATATATATATATATATATATATATAAAATGTCGAAACTGATGAATCAAAAGAATACTGTTGGAACTTAAAAATTAAACACCCACCATGATAAAACAACCGGCCAGCTATTATTGCAGAGGACCACAAGAAAATAAAATGCCCAGATGTGGAAATCAGCTGTCCTCTGGATGTAAAAGTGGACAGAAAAATACAGGAAAAAAAACACGTATGGACAACTGATGAAGAATTTCAAAGGCAGTATTCAAGGTTCACTTTTAGTTTTATTTCTACTACTATTAGAGCATCAAAATACGTATAAACACGGCTGGGGCAAAATATCGCTATTCTTGGGTTCTAGGAGAAAGAATGCAACTACTTAATTCATACGCTACAAATGATCACGACATATGGGACAATAAAAATCTGTTGGACTCTTTTAAGATTTAATGGATGATAGACAAAACAAAATGCTTTCGTTCACAACCTTGAGACCAAAGAGGTGGCCGATCAAAATTAGCTCTTTACTAAAAAGGAAACAAAGAGAAATCAACAAGTCATAGAGGATAGTAGCCTTGCAAATGTGAACAACCCTTCAGTGGAAACCTGCACCTTATCTCTACTCTGATTATAAATTTACATTCATACCAATAATTATTGACACACTCGGTTATGTGAGTAATACTTATGGTGCAATCTGGAGGAACGACAATTTTGAAGCATAGACAAAAGCTAACATGAATGATAGATACAATCTTTTTAAGAGAAACAGCTAAAAATATGCAAGACTTTCTTCATATTCAATATGTAACAATGATAGAGCTTTTGTGTCATCGTAAAAACCAGTTCCCTCACCGCGGAAAAATACTGACATAGAGAAAACGCAAACCGTACATATACGTACATGCATATAATCACATACATATGTGTGTGTGTGAGTGTGGTTGTATGCGTATATGTGTGTGTGCGTGTTTGTATGCTGAAAAGTGTAGAGTACTTTTCTTCTCTCTTTTCACCTAAAGCAGTATTCTCAGTGTTTAAAAAACATATTAGAATCATTTATAGATGCTACGAGGGTAACGATAAGCTATCTCTTACTTATTAGTGATTGGGGAGCTTAGTATGCGTATATATATATATAT
>NC_068982.1:89171650-89180493 GCF_001194135.2 Octopus bimaculoides | reverse complement strand
TGTAAGATAAACAAGATTACATTTCAGACGTATATCAGTTTATGCATTTCTAACGTAAGTTTGTAGTGAACATATTCGTATTTTTGTACCTTAAAAGAAGTAAAAAAAAACGCACGCACACACACACACACACACACACACACACACACACACACACACACACACTCACACACGCACATACACACAAAGCACATACACATGTGTGTACGAAGGGAGAGAGAGGGAATAATATCATTGAAAGTCACTATCATACAGTAAATGTTGAGAAAGAACAGTTGCCATAAATATAGAGAATAGATAAATAAAAGAAAAGGATATTTGTAAAGTAAAACAGGTAAAAAGGATAAACAAGATGGCCAGTACCCACTATGATTAAGTAGTGTTGAAGAAACTAAAAGAATCTCATAGCTTAGAGCTGAGACCGACATCGTTAGCTCTTGTTGATCAATAAAACAGAGCCTTTCAACTAAAAACATGCAATGAAAGAGAAAAGAAAATGTTCTGGAAATATAGAAACTGTGAAGAGAAAAGCAGCCACATTGTTCATATTCGTCTAGTTATAGCCATGTAACTGAGTATAGAAATAAACCCGATTGTACCATGGAATTGTCAACGAAGATAACATTAAGTGTTCAGTACAAAAGTCTTCAGGAAATTACAAATGAAGCATAAACTGGGACATACCTATTCATAAGATTATCGAGCCAAAATCGTCTTTTAATTGAGATTTCATTCCCATTGGACTGAAATAGATCTCTAAAAGAACTTAATTAAATATGAAGATCTTACAATAGAGATATCCGGAATGGTGTGTTTGTAAACATAAAAATGACAGAAAAAAAAAGGTATTCACATATTGATAAGTATCATTGATGAAAGGTAAGGAGAGTTTCGTAATTAAACTTTAAAATGGTCTCTGCGTGGTCATTCTATTTGCTAGAAATAGCTGTTAAATCTCTTTCAAATCACATCCTACCGTCAAGAAAAACGGAAGGATGCTTTGGGTAATGTATTCCTAGATAAGATTAAAAAGATAAAAAGGCTTAACTAGAACGCATTCGATTAGTAAGGATCTTGTGTCAAACAACAACAACAACGACGACTACAACAACAACAAGAACAAAATAAAGAAAAACATTTGATTGACACCGATACAAAAACACAGTTGTATATCCCACTGGGACTTTGGAACCCTTTGAATAATTCTTTCTGAGGTATTGATTAAAGCATAAGTATTTTAACAAAGTCAATCTAACAATCATACAGTGGATCTATTTCTTACAACTCTCATGATATCGATTTAAAAACCAAGTGCACTACATCTATAAATGTAACTCACTCCCAGGAGACAAGAGCAGTGATGGTTTACAAACAGTCGAGTATATACATATTCATTGTTACTTAACTGCCTACGGTACGTTTTTCCAGTACACTAACTTTGATCGCACCATTAGGGCTACGAAATCTTGAGACTCCTTCGTATCAGAAAATGCTTTCGTCTTCTTGCTTCCACGTCAATTATCTGGTAACTAGAGACTTCCCTTTCTCAGTGCATTTCAATCTTTATGTTCAATCAACCCAGGTTTAATACATTTTCTTTTTCTTATGATAAACGAATGGAAACCTTCATAATATCGCATACTAATCTAAAGTTCACTTCATGTGTTTTTTGCGTCACAACCTTTCAACCTATACATGTCAAGCCTTTTAATCGAATAAAGGAGTAAAGCAACGCAACCTATCTCGAAACACATTCTAATATTTTAAGAAAAGAGGACACATTAAATACTGTAGTCCTAGCTACACACAGAATGCAAGAGAGTCATGGATAGAGTGCCTTTTATCATTTGGTCATAGCTCTCTTGAGCAGATTTAACTAGAGTTGCTTTCAAATCAGGGACAGCAGAATAGTGTTCATCACTGACGTGCTAAATTGTACTACATATAGTTCATACACAATACACAGATGCACACACATATACATGCATACATACATATGCACATACACACATACATATAGACACACATACATATTTACATACGTACATACATAGGCAAGCACACACACACATACATACATGCATACATGCATGCATGCATGCGTACAAACATAGGTACATACGTACTTACAGTTACCAACAACACTGTATATAAAAGAAAGGTACACCGCTTATAAAATTGATTCTTTGTCGATAGTACTCTGCAGCACAGATTCAACCATTTGTCTTGAACTCAACATTTACTACTACTACTACTACTACTACTACTACTACTACTACTACTTGGGATGTTAAGATTACAAACAAGGAATCTATTGACCTGGACAAGGGACTATTCTAAGTGGCTGAGCGGAAAAGTTCATAGGCAGACTTTGATGGAGTGATGCTAGAACTGTTAAATCTTGCATGCATTAATTTCAACTCTTCTTATCAATAACGGCATTGTTTCTTTCTGGTTAAAGAAAAATATGGCTGTTCAAAAAAGACTTAGAAGAATTCTCTTGAAAATCGACAAAATTTGGCATCATGGTGTTATAAATTACCCGCAGAAAAATAGTTCAGCCCCCAAAGACATTCATGCTGACATGGTTGCCACATTATGGGATGATGCTTCAGCTTTATCAACAGTGCTGAAGTGGGTGTCTGAATTTAGGACGGAAACGAGGAGTCTTGAAGATGATCCAATGTCTGGACGTCCCGCAAGTACCATCACCGAGGAAAACATTGATTATGTTCACCTCATGCTGATCGATGGCAGGCGATTGACTATAAACCAAATAGTCAATGCTATTAACATATCTCATGAGAGAGTTGAGAATATTCTACACAATGGACTTGGTATGACAAAGGTTTCTACTCGGTGGGTGCCATGTTTTCTGACACTTAAAAACGCATCAAGCTCATCGCATCACAGGAAAATGACATTGTCTCAGATATATCCAGCTGGTTTCCTTGAACGTTTCCTGACCCAGGATGAGTTACACTGGCTTATCACTTTGAACCAGAGACAAAAAGAGAATCTATGTAGTGGAAACACCCCTCCTCACTTGTTGAGAAGACGGCCAAGATTGTTTCATCTGCAGGGAAGGTGATGGCCTCAGTATTTTGATGTGAAAAGGCATTGTATCTATCTTCAAATTGGCCACATCATCAATAGTGCATCAATGGTGCATCAATGGTGCCAACTTGCTGAGGAAGTTACGAAAGGCTATCAAGACCATGCACCCAGGAAAACTAACTAAAAGGGATCTTCTCTTATGAAGACAACGCTTCAGCACAAGGCATTGGGTCAAAGGCTGTTGTGCAAGATTGTAGCTTTGAACTGATTGATCACTCTCCCTTTTCTCCTGATTTGGCCCCACCTGACTATCATATATTCCCGAACAGGAAAAACTACTTGGCTGGGAACCAGTAAGAAAGTAATGATGACATCATACCTGCTGTTGATGACATTTTTGACCCAGAGGATGAAAGGTTTTTCGCCATTGGGATCCAAGTACTGCAACACCGACGGAAGAAGTGTGACCTCACTTGGTCAATTTCCATGAAAGTATCTTGGTCAGCCAATGAACTTTGCAGCCGACCGTTGTATGTGTATGATTATAAATGAAGATGCAATTCACAATTTCGTTTCTCTACAGATTGGATGCTAACAGATAAGCCAGATGATTAGCATAATAGATCACGTCTATTTAGGGTATTTTCATCACTAGTTCACGAAAGCCATTTTACCAACTGCTTTGTGGAGGAACCATACGAACTAATTACAAATCAGTGACCGTTAAAGCAACCATCTGCTATGCAGCTCACTTCTCGCAGTACATCAGCTTTCTTCAGCAATGTAGCCCACTTATTTATTGGACAGGTATCTTACAGCTTAATTCGAATAATATAGACCGCACATATTTAATTGCTTTTCACAGACTAAATCAACTTCGATTAAGTTGCATGAGCATTGATAATATGAAAGGATGCATAGTTAAAAAATGAATGCAACTTATACTAGTGTTACAAGCCATCGCAGCTTACGGTTACATATTCATCGACCTCCATCGCATGAATCTCTACTTCGAATCGGATCATTCTGACATATGTTGTACTGAACGAATCTCCAAAACAGTGAACTCTTTCCCGATAAAAATATGTTTATTTTCTTCCCTTTATCGTACCACCCTAGAGAAACTAATTCACAAATACTCCATATGACATAATACTTTACAAGTTACTTAGTAATTGAAAATTGATTCTTGAACATTTGTAAAACGTATTTCTTCTAATGCATGTGCGCATCTTGCTCTTTGGCACTAACACTTGTTGTTCTTTTATATGACATCCTGAACTCTTGCATACTATTTTTGACTGATATTTTATATTAGTTTCATTAATGATTATCTCACGGCTTATACCATTCAAGTCTATACAGTATTGATAGAAGATGTAAAAATAAACTCTTGTACATATGTAAAAATAATTACTGCATTTGCTGTCTTTCTGCACAACTACCCAACCTATTTTCTATGCTTCACCTCTTTCAACTTCATATTAATGTCACCGGCTGTAAAATATACAAATGCTAGCAATTCTAATTCAAACATCTAACCCCGGTTATTTTCATATATATATATATATATATATATATATATATATATATAGAGAGAGAGAGAGAGAGAGAGAGAGAGAGAGAGAGAGAGAGAGAGAGAGAGAGAGAGAGAGAGAGAGATAGAGAGAGAGAGAGAAAGAGGCTTTGAGAAATGAAATATTGTATGAAGAAAAGTTTCTTTACTGTTGACTATTTACTAATAAAATTTGTAAAGATATTCAAGAAAACTATTATCTTATTTGTCTTTAAACTTTTATAGTCACGTTTCGAAAGCCTGTTATTGCAGTTATCTTGGAAATTCATAAATAACATGTCTAATTAAATGGACGATATATATATAAACTTTTAAGAGAAAGGAAGCTTATTTTCTGTTGCAGAACTTCTGACCGAATTTTGACCAATGAGATTAGATAAACAGATCAACTCACTCATATCAAAGGCATAATGGTATTTCACTGGATCAGTTGATATGTTGAGTTAGCTTATTTTCTTCGTATATCTAAGTTGCGTTTGGGAAAAATTCAGAGCTCTCTCCAAAACAATTATGAACTGAAACATAACCATTGTTGATATTATAGAACAAACTTGGATAAGAACCTATCTTAATGACCTTCAGTGTTAATGTTTTAACTTTAACACTATAATAAATCATTTAACCTGTGTTTTCTAACCGATATTATTTACAAACCTATAACAAGGGACACTATTGTTCATAAAACTCAGCATAATGAAGCAAAAACGAAAGAATAATGAACATTAACAATACCAGTAGAAGGAGAAACGCAACAAAAATATCCAGATGAGTAAAATCAACAATGGAGCGGTAACAACAGCAAAAAGTTTTTACCCATTGCAGCAGCATCACCGTTAGCTACCATTTCTACACCAAGAAGCATACAAACCTAGCTTAAAATATCAGTATTTACCATCTGCAAATGTAACAAGCAATTTAAAATGGAACAAAAGAATAACTATTCGCTAATGATGCAACAGAATGGAATACTTTCAGTTATTTCGCTTATTTCGTGTGGCATATGGCATCGGGCAAAGAAGGCAGAATGCATTGAGAAAAAATAATGAAAACAGTTAGACGTTTGATTTCATTGACTGTTTTTTTTCTTTTACCTCGTTCTCTTGCGCCTCTTGCTCTACCTTTTCCTCCTCCTTTCCACTTTGCTTCTTCGGTGAAAGCTTCATGAAGATATCCAGAAAATTAACTGCTGAAGTGGGAGGACTAAGATGGTTACAGCTGGTCATTTAGCAACTTCGTCTACTCCCTTTCTGTCTTTCTCTTTCCATGACTCTATCTCTTTCTCGTACTCTCCCCCTACTCCTGACTCTCTCTCTATCTCTCGTTTATTCTCTCCATCTTATTCTCGTTTTCCATTCTGACTATTGGCTCTTTGATTTCTTTTTTCCTTCGTTTTTTTTCTTTCTTTTCCCCTTTTACCGTTTTTCGTACCCTTTTTTCCTTTTTCCATTTTTCTCTGTCTTTCGATCAGTTTTCGTACATTTTTCTTTCAACCATTCTCTCTTTCTTTCTTTCTTTCTTTCTTTCTTTCTTTCTTTCTTTCTTTCTTTCTTTCTTTCTTTCTTTCTTTCTTTCCTTTCCTCTTTGCTGCTTGTTTGTTTGTTTGTTTCTTTTTTCTTTATTTGTTTATTCGTTTCTTTCTTTCATTCTTTCTTTCATTCATTCATTCATTCATTCTTTGTTTCTTTCATTCTTTCTTTCTTTCTTTCTTTCTTTCTTTCTTTCTTTCTTTCTTTCTTTCTTTTTTTTCTTTCTTTCTTTCTTTCTTTTGCTCACTACTTATTTTCTTTCCTTCTTCCATTTCCTTTCTTTTTTCATTTTCCTATCTTTTCTTCTTGCAGGAATTGCGGACAGGAAGTATAATTAACCAAACAAATTTACTGATAACATTGACAATAGACAATGATGATGACGACAAGAATGATGATAATAATAATGATGATGATGATGATGATGATGATGATGATGATGATGATGGCGATATTGATGACGATGATGATGATGACGATGATGGGGAGGATGAGAAGGATGCAGTGGGGAGGAAGAGGAATGAGAGATTGCTGCTCCAGCTCCTGTATTGATGCTGGTAGTGATGGTGGTAGCGATGGTGGTGATGGTAATGTCGGGGTAACGGCCTGGATGATGAAGGCGACATCGACGACGACATTGATAAACGAGAAAGATGATGATGATGATGATGATGATGATGATGATGATGATGATGATGATGATGATGCTAGTGGTAGTGATAACTCTCTCGACGCTGCAGCCGCCGTCGCCGCCTTCGCCGATTATAATGATGATGAAATTGATAATGATGATGATGATGGTGATGATGATGATGATGATGACTGGGCAGATTAGCGTCATTACGAAATGATGGCGTCGAACACCAAGTGTACGCGCGCGCGTGTGTGTGTGTGTGTGTGTCTGTGATTATGCGTATGTGCGTGTTGGTACATATGTGCATGTATGTACGCATTCTCAGGTATGTGTGTGTGTTTGTGAGTGCGCGTGCGCGTGCGCGTGCGCGTGCGCGTGCTTATGTCGAATGATTATTCAAACGTGTTCGAAAGCGATAACGTAATCTATGGCGATTGTCTTTTGAGTTGGAGGTCAAAGCATGCCGCAAGTAATGAGAAGAGGTCACGGTTTCCGTTCCGAGCGGTTCCTTTACTCGGAGCTGGGGAGGGAAACGAGGCGGGGTTGGTGGTTGGGTTGATTTAAAGGTAAAAGTTGCCAATGCAATCGCAATTCTGACATTACTACTGCGACCATCATTAGTATCACGACTATAATAACAGCAGCTGCTGCTGCTATACCTACTATTACTACTTTCTTTTATTACACACAGCGATATACATGAGGGGAATAGTACTAAAATTGCTGCTGCTGCTACTACTACTACTACTACTACTACTGGATTCAAATTTTGGCACAAGGCCAGTAATTTCGAGGGAAGGGTTTAAGTCGATTATATCGACCCCAGCGCACAGCTGGTACTTATTTCATCAACCCTGAAATGTAGAAAGGTAAAGGCGACCTCGGCGGAATTTGAACTCAGAGTTGGAAGAAATACGAAATGCTGCTAAACATTTTGCCCGGCATGCTAACGATTCTAATAATAAAATGCCACAGACTCTCCGATCACCACTGGTATCACTGGTATCAATTAGGAGTCCTTTGTGATTTTTTCAATCTCTTTACTCACAACATTCATGTCATTTGGTATGTTTACATCAAGGATCTGACAGTATTTGTCTTTCTTATTCAATATGACAATATCCGGCCGACGGTGTTCGATTGCACGATCCGTCTGAAAATCATAGTCCCAGACTATCGTTACTTTTCCATCCTCCTGGATAACTTCACTTGGTACATGCTCATACCAGATCTCTGTTACTTCATATTGGTATTTACGGCATAAGAGCCAATGAAAATACACACACACTTTATCGTGGCAGCGTTTGTATTATTTTTGTGCAAGGCTCTCACGTCCACTTACCAAGTGGGTCACATTTTCCACTCTCTTTCCACAGAGTCTGCATTTCCGGGTTTCAGATGTTTTATAGATGTTATATTTCACTAATTATTATTGCCGTATCATCCTCAACGTCTTGTGTATTCCTTTCAAACTGTCCAAGCATTCTCATTTCAAGAAAGTCTTCTTTTCTCTTCTCAGCTCTTTGGTTAAACTCTTCCTTGCCCATCATTTGATCTGCATTTACACCCATATCTTTCGCGGCATATTGCAGCAGGTCTCCATCACTATTTATCAAATACTCGTTAAGCGCTCTCCTTTCACTCCTTATACAATGGTCTATACAAATTAGTCCTTTGCTACCATTCTTTCTTTTCATATACAGTCTGTTTAAGTTTGCTTTAAGGTGTAACGCCCCATGCAGTGGCATCAACTTTCCCGTCCTTCTGTCCAGTGTTGAACTGCTCAGATATTCATTGCGGTAACCAAATTTTTGGGCATTCAGGTTCTTCTTCTTCTTCTTCTTCTTCTTCTTCTTCTTCTTCTTCTTCTTCTTCTTCTTATTATTATTATTATTATTATTATTATTATTATTATTATTATTATTATTATTGTTGTTGTTGTTGTTGTTGTTGTTGTTGTTGTTGTTGTTGTTGTTATTATTATTATTATTATTATTATTATTATTATTATTATTCAGTAGTTTTATTTTTATAACGTGCTTTCACTTCA
>NC_068982.1:89168863-89171319 GCF_001194135.2 Octopus bimaculoides | reverse complement strand
CTGGTCTATTTGCCTTAATTTCTCTATCTGTGTGTATTGGCATATCCCAGAGTATGGTTGCTTTGTCGTTTTCTGTGACCTTTTCTGGCGTGTGTTTATACCATCTTTTTTCTGTTGTTATTCCATAGTGTTGGCATAGCTTCCAGTGTATATAGGTCCCAGCTCTGTCGTGTCTGTGAATATATTCCTTCTTAGCCAGGACTGGGCAGCCAGAGATAATATGATTTATTGTTTCTTGTCCATCTCCACATATTCTACAGTTACTTGTTATGTTTCTTTTCATTATATGTTTTTGGTAATTTCTGGTGGGGAGGCTTTAGTCTTGTGCAGCAATTAAAAATCCTTCAGTCTCTGCTTTGAGTCCTGAAGTTCTCAACCATTGCTGGATTTTTCTCTGTCTATTTCTTTTGCATTTAGTTTAGCCCAGTAAGGCAGCGAGCTGGCAGAATGATCAACACGCTGGAGGAAATGCTTAGAGGTAATTCGCCCGTCGCTACGTTCTGAGTTCAAATTCCGCCGAGGTCGACTTTGACTTTCATCCTTTCGGTCGATAAAATAGGTGCTAATATAATACTGGGGTTGCTGTAATCGACTGCCCCCTAGCCCAAACTTGCTAGTTTTGTATCAAAATTTGAAATCATTATTATTGTTGTTGTTAAGGCGATGAGCTGACAGAATCGTTGATATGTCGGACAAAATGCTTAGCGCTATTTCTTCCAGATCTTTATGTTTTGAGGACGACATTGCTTTTCATCGTTTCGTGATCGATGAAATAAAGTACCAATCAAGTACTAGAGCCAATGTAATCGATAATCCCACAACCCAATTGCTGGCCTTGTACTGAAATTTTAAACAATTATAATTATTGTTCTGCTTGTCGACATTTCGTCCGTCTTTATGTTCTGAGTTCAAAATCTGTCGAGAACGACATTACCTTTCATTCTTTCGGAGGTCGATAAGTTAAATACTGCTGAAACACTGGGCTCGATGAAATCGACTCTCCCACTCCCTTCTCGCCCATGTCACAATTTCAGGCCTCGTGCCTATAGTAGAAAGGATTATCATTGTTGTTGTTGAAGGCGGCGAGATGAGAGAATCGGTAACACGCTTGGGAAAGATGCTTAGCAGCATTTCGTCGGTCTCTACGTTCTGAGTTGATATTCGGCCAAGCTGGACTTTGCCTCTCATCCTTTCGAAGTCGATAAAATAAGTACCAGTTGAGTATTGGGGTCGATGTAATCAACTCTCCCCTCCCCAAATGTTAGGCCTTTTGTAGGAAGGATTATTATTGTTGTTACTATTATTGTTGTTTGGTGAATTTTCAGAATAGTTAGAACGTTGGCATAGTTCTTTACAATATTTGTTCCCGCTCTCTACTTTCTGAGTACAAATTCAGCCGAAACGAATTTTGTCTTTCATTGTAATTGGGACGATAAAATAAAATACCAGTTAAATACTGAGATGGATTTAGCCGAATGCACTCTTTTCTTATAGTTATTGTCTCATGCTTATGTTACGTTATAAATAATATTAATTATGATTAAGACTAGAGATTATTAAAGGCCACAATAAAGTGAGGTCAAAATAGAGGTCAGAGTAATTTTAACATTGAGAGAGTAGCAGAGTGAGAGTATGAGAGAGGGAAAGTGAAAGAGTGTGAGTGTGAGAGAGGAAGGATTAGTGAGAGATGGAGACAAAGGAAAGGAAAATAGAAAGGGTGACGAGTAAGTGAGTGAATGAGAGAAATATAATAGTAGGAGGGAAAGTCAGAAAATGGATGTCTACGTGAGCGATAGTGTGAGTGTTTCTGTGTCTGTGAATGGTGAAAGGAAATAAAGAGGAGTGTGTATGTATGTATGCATGTATATAAATTTGAGTGTGTATATGCAAAGTATATGAGTGTGAGTGTGCGTGTGTGTGTGTGCGTGAATATGCACATTTGTATGTATGTGTGTACAATAGAAAGGAATCTAGAGAGAATGAGCGGGGCTGAGAGAGTGAGTTTGAGATAGAGAGAATTAGTTACAAAGACAGCTAATAGAGGGAGAGAGAGAGAGAGAGAGAGAGAGAGAGAGAGAGAGAGAGAGAGAGAGAGAGGAATGAAAGATGACAAATGGATAGTTAGATTGATAGAGAGGTAAATAGGTAGATGGGTAGATAGACAAATAAACAGACGACAGACTGACAGATAGATAGATAGATAGATAGATAGATAGATAGGTAAGGAAAGAGAAGCAAAGCGAGAGTAAGTTTGTCTCTGGGTATGAGTTAGAACATAAAAAGGCCGATGGTGTGTGGTATAGCATGACTACGTATTTATGAGAGGAAGAGAGAGAGAGATGGAAGGCTAACCAACAGAATAGTTACAGCGAGATGTTACTTTGTCTGTGTGTACAGTGTGTGTGTGTTTGTGTGTGTGTGTGTGTGTGTGTGTGTGTGTGTGTGTGTGTGTGTGT
>NC_068982.1:89166049-89168795 GCF_001194135.2 Octopus bimaculoides | reverse complement strand
AGTGTGTGTGTGTGTGTGTGTGTGTGTGTGTGTAAGTGTGTGTGCGTTCGTGTGTGCGCATGAGTGTTAATGTTATCGTAGCGTAATTAAAGTTATCAGTTTTACTTGACTAGGAGTATAGGTGAGATGAAATATAATGGTGGAATAATGCAGAAATTATTTAAATTACTCTGTTAAAAGTCATAAGTTCAAGACGTAGCAGAGTTATTGTCTTATCTTTATCATGAGAAACAATATCCTCTCCATTGAGAAATAGATATCTCTATCTCTCTAGAACAGAAAAATGATAATGGTTTCTCATTTTGTGACAAGACGACCATTTTGAAGGATGGAGAAGTCGATACCGTAGACCCAAGTATTTGACTGGTACGTTATTTTATCGGCGTTGGGAAGATAATTGGTAAAGTGGACCTCAGCGGAATTTGAAAACAAGACGTAAAGAGCTAGGAGTTAATAATAATAATGATAATGATAATAATCCTTTCAACTATAGGCTCCAGGCTTGACATTTTGGTAGTGGGGACTAGTCGATTATATCGAACCCAGTGGTTCACTGGTACTTGATTTATCGACCGCAAAAAGATGAAAGGCATAGTCGATCTCGGTGGACCTTGAACTTAGAACGTAGCGACTGATCTTAACTGATTGGAAGTGTTATATCATGTACATGTTTTGTCTTGTTATAAAAGATGGGTGACAGAAAATATTCTGTCAGTTGTTTGAACCTCACCAGTTGAGCATGTCCTTAGTGGCTGACAATATGTGCAGCTCTAATCACAAGCAGCAGTAGTGGGGGAGCATCATAGCCAAGTGTTCAGAAGAATTCTGTAGGGCGTTGAATAATTCACCCCTGGAAACATGGGTGTTTCACTCAAGGTCCTTAAACAACCATTATTCAGGGACCTTTTGAGTAGGATGGGCTACTCGACCTGTAGAAAATTCTAACTGGGTGTCACCTGCAAGTTCATGCGCTGTTTATCTTGATATGAGACCACCATGTTGTGCACATATGGCTGTGATGCATGTGCTTGGTGTACTCTTATCAAATGGGTAGTCATGATGGGTATATTGAGCTTCGTATGTTTGTACCCCAGTGTCACGTTGATGGCATGCACTACTCTCTCACTCAATGATGATGATGATGATGATGATGATGATTCTTGGAAATTTTTGCACAAGACCAGCAATTATAGAGGCATGAGTCAGGTCGATTAGATTGACCCTAGTATTTGACTGGTACTTTATTTATCGACCCCGAAAGGATGAAAAGCAAAGCTGACATCAGTAGAATTCGAACTCAGCGCATAAAAGTCGGAAGAACTATTGCATGGCATTAATCCGATGCTCTAACAATTTTGCCAGTTCGAAAAATTGTTTCAAATTTTGGCATTTTCATTCAGTCTGGGATCCATCATCTACTAATCCTCTTCCCTCAAGATCGCTGGTCTTGTGCCATAAACAAAATCCATTCATAAAGATGGTGTATCAGCAAATTCTTTACAGCACCGGACAAAATGCTTTTCGTTATTTGCTCCAGTTCTTTATATCCTGACTTCAAATACCGGTGTGGCCAAGTTTTACTCTCAACCCCTTCGGAGTTGGTAAAATTAAGTACTATTCTGTTAACCGGCTCGAAGTAATCAACTAATACCGTCCTTTTAAAATTGCCGGACCTGTCCCTAAATTACAAACAACTATATGTAATCGATAATTGTGAGAATTGCCAGAATCGATAGATCATCCGAAAATTAACCTGCAGTATTTGATCAAGCTGTTTGTACTCTGATAAAATGTCGTACCAGCCTAGTACTTAGGGCGATGAAATCGATTCTGTTCCCTTCTTCAAAATCGCTAGCCTTGTGCCTAAACTAGAAATAATTACTTTCGGTCAATAGGAAGCACCAATAAACTAGATTCAATCAATTATTCTAGGGTCAGTCAATTATTCTAAGGTCAATCGATTATGGTCATTCCTGGTCAAAACTTGACCCTGTCACATGGCCGAATGATTTTCATAGTTTATTCATAATTTCGTATGTGAAGGCAACTGAAAAGATATTGCATTTTAATTGTTATTAGATAGCCATAGACAGTTCTGTTGGAGAAAATTCATAGAATAAAAGCAGGTTTCATGAGGCGAAGTACTTAATCTGGTTCTCAGTCTGAAGAAGTCAATTGAAAGTGATTTTAGAATCACATATGAGGTGCTTACATAATATATTTAAAAAAATCGTTGTTCATTTAACCTTTTATTGTCATTATTGTTTAGTTCCAGATTAGTTTTCATCATGCAAGAATGTGATGAAAGGCAAGTAGCCGTGTGTCCTTCTCACCCTTTTATTTTTTGGATATAATGTATATTGGACTTCATTATTATTTTTTTTTTTCAGGTACATATAAGTATCCTTCCATTTTCCAGGTAGTACGCTGTGATTTGTTGGATATTTGGTTATAATGTCTAGCAATTCGGAAGACAATACAGGAGCTCCCAACAATATTCCATATACCCTATTATTTCTTGTTGATGCATTAATCGTTCTTTTCGCCAGTGATTTCCCGTACTACGCTAGCACCTATAGGCGCAGGCGCGACTGTATGGTAAGAAACTTGCTTCTCAATCGCATATTTCCAGGTTCAGTCCCATTGCGAGGCACCTTCAATGATTTCTACTATCTACTTGGAGCAACCAAAGCCTTGGTAGACAGAAACCGAAAGAAGTCCGCAGTATATATATATATATATATAT
>NC_068982.1:89163342-89165874 GCF_001194135.2 Octopus bimaculoides | reverse complement strand
CACACACACACACATTTATGTATATATGTGTGTGTGTTTGTGTCTGTGTCTGTCGCCGCCATCACCGCTTGACAACCGGTCTTGGTGTGTTTACGTCCACGTAACTCAGTCGTTCAGCAAAAGAGACTGATAGAATAAGTACAAGGCTTAAAAATAAGTCCTGGTGTCGATTTTTTTGACTAAAACCCCTCAAAACGGTGCTCCAACATGGCCGCAACAAGTAAAAAAAAAAATAAACGAATAAAAGAATACCTTGTATATTATTTCAATATTTTAAGTTCAAAATCTGCCAGGGTTGGCCATGACATTTATCCTATTGCAGTGTTAAGAGACTTAGTGTTTATAACATTGAGAAGTCAGTTTCACTGTATATTATATGGGAAAAACAGAACTGACCTAGTAAAAGAGAATCAATATCACGATGTAATTGTCAAATGGTTGTTATTTAAATTCATTTCCAGTTGTTCGGGCCAACATCTGTATATTGATGACCTAATCCTCATTAAATCTTCATCAAATAACCCAATAAGAAATGTCAATGAAGAAAGGTCAAGTCTAGAAACAGAGAATAGGAATTTAAAACAATGTAATGAGATAAGAATGTATCAAAAATCAATACATTTCTACTTCAGAGTGACCTTATATATAGCGAATAATGAAGAGTTAAATGAAAATGTATTTGACTTCCGGTTCTTGACTCATGAGTTCAAATATGCCGTTGGTTTATTGCAGAGTTTTCACATTTTACAATGAATGCTATATTGATCTATTCACCTAGCTAATATCTATGAACTGCTCAGTTAATTTATTAAGTATTTAGTCAGAGAAAAAGTGGTAGAACTCATGACTTTTAGAGGTCCTTCCATAATAGTAAAATAACTATTATCTGGCACTGTTATGGCTGTTACTGTTGATTTCTATTATCCTAAATCAATGGTTCTCAACCGGGGTTCATATGACCCTTAGGGGCCCGCATAAGATTTCGTTGTAAAAATTTATGTACAATATATTGATTATGCTTCTACAATTTCAATTTATTTTGAACAGTTTTTAATAATAAAAATATAATAGGATTTTTAATCAACAAATGGCTATGGGGGTCCACACAAGTAAAATAGGAATCAGAGGGTATCCATAGGCAAAAATAATTGAGAAACACTGACTTAAATAAACAATGACTGAGCAGACCTCATGATCAAAGGTTTTCCGGCCGTGACGATCCCAATATCGTTTTTTATTCATCTAGTTTTAGGGCCGACATTATGCATGATTTAAGAGAGATTTGGCTGTTTAAACGATTGCATAGAAGCCCACTGAATTCCGCCTGTCGGCTCCTGGTTGCTGGAATGTTTTTTTTTATCTTCTCAGATCATGGGCAATGCTCTCCTATCGAAACTAAATAATGGTAAATAAAGACATGTAATTACTGTAAGAGATTTAAAAGTAGCAACTTAACTTCTGAGCAGAAAGGTTACAGTGAAATGAATTTGGAAGATTTTTATCTTTTATCTTTTACTTGTTTCAGTCATTTGACTGCAGCCATGCTGGGGCACCACCTTGAAGGGTTTTAGTCGAACAAATGGACCCTCATGGCTTATTTTTTTAAAGCCTAGTACTTATTCTATCGGTCTTTTGTCGAAACGCTAATTTACTGGAACGCAAATTTACTAACACAGGTTGTCAAGCGGTGATGGAGAGAAACACACACACACACACACACACACACACACACACACACACACACACACACACACACACACACACACACACACACACACACACACACACACACACACACACACACACACACATACGACGCGCTTCTTTCAATTTCCATCAACCAAATTCACTCACAAACCTCTGGCCGGCCCAACGCTATAGGAAAAGACACTTTCCAAGGTGCCACGGAGTGGGAGTGAACCCGAGACCGTGCGGTTGGGAAGCAACTTTCTACCACATTGCCTCACCTGTTAACTATTATCAATTACGAAAATTAAGCTGGCAATATAATATATGTGAAAGGTGTGTATTGACATTTTGTAATTCTGTTTTTCGTTTCAGTCACTGGGCAACGGTCATAGGATTTAATCAACCATACCAAACGTTTAGTCAACAATATATAGACC
The DNA here is from genome assembly GCF_001194135.2 of Octopus bimaculoides. Lineage (NCBI taxonomy): Eukaryota > Metazoa > Mollusca > Cephalopoda > Octopoda > Octopodidae > Octopus > Octopus bimaculoides. The sequence continues at coordinate 89,163,748 of NC_068982.1, read as the reverse complement.
CTAGTAGATTGTGTGGTACTTATATTATCGATCTTTATTTGCCTATTCACTAATTCCCTGAACATAAAAGAACAAATCTTCAACTGTGTAATTTACACCATTATAAAAACGTTGGTATAAACGTAACACATACACACATACACACCAATACACACACACACACACACACACTCACACACACATGTGCTTATGTGTGTCTATATGTCTGTATACATATATACATCATTCTCTCTCTATTTATCTGATTCTCAGTTTTCCGTCCGTCTGTCTGTCTCTTTGTCTATCTATCTATCTATCTATCTATCTATCTATCTATCTATCTATCTATCTATCTATCTATTAGTTTATTTACCTATACGCTAATACGTCTGTTCATATTATGGTTGCATATGCGGACCCCCCCCCC
>NC_068982.1:89162139-89163282 GCF_001194135.2 Octopus bimaculoides | reverse complement strand
CCCCCCCCCACACGTATATATATATATATATATATATATATATAAACAAAAGTAAATGAGTATATGCATATATACGTACAGGTATGTGCATACCGACATCCACCTGTATGTATAGGTGCATATCTGGGTACAGGACATTGCAAACAAACGTAGACGAGAACACACGAGCCACATAGAGAACATTCTACTTCTTCAGCTACCCACGTTTTAACACCGGCGATGTCTAAATGTTTTTATACAACTAACGTCTGTTTGAGTATTACCTTTGCACATCTCCCACTGACCATGGTTACGAAGATTATTGCATTTCACTTCTTTCTCTTTCTCACTACTCCTACTCTCTCTTTATATACTTTATTACATATGCATTAATCTCTCTCTCTCTCTCTCTCTATATATATATATATATATATATATATATATATATATATATATATGCACACACACACACACACACAAACATACACACACAAACACATACACACACAAACACAGACACACACACGCGCACACACACATGCACACATATATATGTGTTTATATGAATTTTATTATTATTTACATGTATTTTTATTTACTGTGCATTTTTTTGTAGTTGGAATATTTAGTTTCTATTTCTTCTCCACAGACTTGCATTTATGATTAGTATCATCTTATAAGTGTACCGTTATGTTATACATTGCTTATATGTTTGTATGTGCTTATGCTTATTTGTGTGTGTGGGTGGGTGTTGGGGAGGCGTTGGTATGTATGGCCTTATTTATAAGCGTGTACTCAAGCATCTATCTATCCATCCATCTATCTATCTATCTATCTATCTATCTATCTATCTATCTATCTATCTATCTATCTATCTATCTATATGCAGGGCAGGGAATCGTCAATTAGTAATAAAATTAATAATTAACAATTTTGCCGGGTAACTCAGTATGAAAAAACCTTTTCGGTAAAAATCATTTATAATCATAAATATATAGGGATTGACAGTAACCTGCTTCTCCAACATACTGAGAATTCAGAAATAGCAGTCAAAGAACTACTGATTTCAAAACTACAAATTATTACTCCAGATTGATCGATATCAATCTGGAGTAATAATTTGTAGTTTTGAAATCAGTAGTTCTTTGACTGCTATTTCTGAAT
>NC_068982.1:89160455-89161534 GCF_001194135.2 Octopus bimaculoides | reverse complement strand
TACATATATATATGTATATATGTAAGCATGTATGTATGCATGTGTGTGTGCATGTATGTGTGTATGTATGAATGTATGTACTGACATCGATCCTTTACTCATGTGAGACATGGACCCTTTACAAATGTCATGTAAGGGTCTTTGAACGCTTTCATCAGACGCATTCTTTAAATGTTGGCTGGACCTTAAAAACTCCAGACACACAGGTCCTGAGGACAGCTGATATTTTGCGTAGTGAGGCGATGGTGCACAAACACCGGTTACGTTGGACTGGGCACCTTATTAGAATGAAGGGAATGAGGATCCCTAAGCAGATGCTATATGGGGAACTTGTTAGTGGAAAGAGACCCCGAGAGAAACCAAGACTGCGATTTGAGAACTGTGTCAAATCCTCATTAAAGGCCTATGATATGCAGGAGACTGACTAGGAGAGCCATGCCCATCGTCGCCACGGATGGAGGAAGCAGGTTAATGAGGGGGTCGACACCTTTGAGAGAGCACATATTGTGCATGAAGAACTCAAGGGTGCTGCTCGAAAACGCACTGCTCGTGTAGTGAATAGGGAAAGCTAAGTCTGCAATGTTTCCAGACGTGTATGTTTGTCAAGAGCAGGGCCCATTAGCCACCAACAGAGCCGCAAAAGCAAAATATAAGTTAGTCCTAGAGCGTACAATGTTCATGAAGGTCAGCAATGGTCTTCTTCGGTCACGAGTGGATGCCCAACATGTATGTATGTATGTATGTATGTATGTATCTATGTGTGTATGTATGTAGCTATGAGTGCAGGTATGTGTTTACGTATAGAGGCATGTCTCAGAGTGTCCTTATAACTGTAATCATGTGTGTAAGTACACCTATGAATGTATGTACCTGTGTGAGTGTGTATGTATGCATCGTCTAGTATGTCATTGCATGTCTATGTATGCATTTATGTATGCGCATAAGTACACTTATTACACAAACGTGTTTCATCTGACATCCACAGCATGTTTTATCCGTGTGTTTCCAAAATTATCATCAGTAATCACGGCGCATTTAAAGTATTGTGTAAAACTTTTGAAAACTTTCCATTTATAAAC
>NC_068982.1:89156441-89158631 GCF_001194135.2 Octopus bimaculoides | reverse complement strand
ATATATATATATATATATATATATATATATATATATATATATATACGTATATACATATACGTATATATATAGATGTGTATATATAAACAGACACTCGCATACACACACCCATTCACTCATACACACAACCACACGCATACACTTTGATGTTCATATACTAAATTGAGTTTTTCTTTTTCAATTTCGTTCTCTGTATTAGGAAACAACACAATTTTATAGGAATGAAAAATTATAACAAAAACTGACAACTTGACTGAAAATTCATGCCGTAAAAGAATATTTTAATATTTTAAAAGAAATTAACTTACCTAATGGTAAAACAAAGAAGAATGGGAACCAGCACAAAATGAATACACCAACAACAATTCCTAAAGTTTTTGCAGCTTTTCGTTCTCGTCGGAATTTAGCTGCCCGGCCCGAGAGAGTTTGTCGAGAGATAACTTTTCTTCCAGAGCCATCAGAATTGTCACTGGCACTGCTATTTTGATAAATGGAATCAGAAGTTTCACTTTTGGCTGAAAATGTTGCCGATGTAGATGCTGTTGCAGCTTCGATAGCGCTATGACCTGTATGAATTCTTAAGGTGACTTCTTCTGTGTTCTCGTTTATTTTAGCTGTTTTAATTCCTGTCGAAAGAAAACGGTATTGTTTCTCTGCCTCTTTATAAATCCGGAAGTAAACGATGATAATGATTAGTAAAGGAATGTAGAATGATCCAGAAACAGAGAATATGACATAACCTAATTGCTTGGTGACGGTGCATACAAAAGGGTTCGGATCTGGCGGATCTTTCCAGCCAATGAGAGGAGCTACTGAAATTATTACAGATAAAAACCAAACAGCAATTATGATATAAACTGCTCTTTTTTCAGTCATAATTGAGGAATGTTGCAGTGGTTTTGTTACACCGATGTACCTGTCAATGCTGATAACACACAAACTTAATATCGAAGCTGTGCAACATAGAACATCAGTGGCAGCCCATATGTTACAGAAAGTTTGTCCAAATGCCCAGTAATCAATAATTTCAATGCTAGCAGAAAATGGTAAAACTAATGTACCTAGCAGGACATCTGCAATTGCTAGATTAACAATGAAATAATTTGTGGTACTTCGTAGATGTGAATTGACGAAAACTGCCATTAAAACTAAAACGTTGCCAAAAATAGTCACAAGACATATTGAGCCAAGGACAGTCCCTTTCATAATGGCAGACGTGATTCCGATGGGCTCGGTGATGGTCGCGTTGTCCCAAAGGTTACTGTTGTAATAGGCACTGGTGAAGTTATTAAATTCTAAACCATCTTCATAATATTCGTAGTCAAGCTCCATGTGTACTCCGATAAAACAAATATCTCCGCATGTTACCTATACATAAAATAAAACTGAATGACAGTGACTTCAATAATCATATTGTATACATAAACGAACACATCACACATATACACAAATCGTCATGTATTCACATACATATGCATATATATATATATATATATATATGTGTGTGTGTGTGTGAGAAAATGCGTATTATGTGTGCAATATAAAAATAGTATACAAATATTATACGCACATATAGGCATATATAGAAATTGTAAATACTTGCACATACAAAGTGCATACATCCACACATACACTCACACCACCACCCACACACAACACATGTATCTAATATGTATATTATCAATTATATTTGTATTTGCGAGAATGTGTTTTATTATAATGGAATAATTACACTGATATATATGCATGAGTGGACAAGGTAAAGTGATATTTATACTATTTAGAAAAGTAATACAACAGCAATGATGACAACCACGACAACAACAGCAACAACGAATATTGATTTCGCAATTCAATTGAACAAATGACAATAAAACTTGTCTTTCCTACAGAGTCTTTTAAAATACTACTTTAATACACAGCATCAAAATCCAAGTGTTGCATTGCTCACTGTACGCTAAAATATTTAATCAAAAAGTGGGGCTATGTCCTACTGCTTGAACACAAAGGGGCACACATATTCTCTTTCTGTTTCTTACTCTCTAAGATAGCATGACCGCAGCCACTTGGCTGAAACACATAAATAAATAAATATATATATACGATCTCTATGCACACATAAATGAGTGTATATCTATCTATCTATCTATCTATCTATCTCTCTCTCTCTCTCTCTCTCTCTCTCTCTCT
>NC_068982.1:89155402-89155752 GCF_001194135.2 Octopus bimaculoides | reverse complement strand
ATATATATATATATATATATATATATATATATACATATATACATAAACATATACATACATACACATATACATACAAATACAACACACATACACATACATATATATATATACTTGTACATATACATACATATACATATATATATATATATATACACACATACACTCACACACCCATACATATACATACTTACATATATATATATATATGCATATCTTTATCTACGTTCACACATACATATATACACACACACACACACACACTTATATGGATGAGTGCATATAAGTATGTGTGTGTATATATGTATGTGTGAACGTAGATAAAGATATGCATATATATATATATATATATA
>NC_068982.1:89151638-89154600 GCF_001194135.2 Octopus bimaculoides | reverse complement strand
TATATATGTATGTGTGTGTGTGTGTGTGTGTGTGTGTGTGTGTATAGGTGTGTATGCCTAATATTCTTCATTAAAAGGAACAAAATGAAATAGACCTCTTTCATGGTAGTTCTTAATACTCATTACTTTGTACTTCGGGTTAAAGATCGAAACAGATGTAAGGAGATCGGTTATAAAATCGTGAGTATATATCTATGTATGCATGCACCAACACACATATGTTCATACATACATACGTACATACATACATACCTATATACATACATGCATGCATGCATACATACATACATACATACATACATACATACATACATACATACAGGCTATACTTTTCACGAAGGATGGTGTCCATTGTCTCAAATCTGTCTTGGTGTCATATGGAGTACGTAGTGCGACACTGAAACAACATCTACAGCAGAAGCAAATGACCAGTGACTGTCTTGCCTGAGCTTGTGACCATTAAACCAACAACGTAATTATGATGGCTAATGAACTTGAGAAGATATAAGAAAAAAGAGCCGAAACTTATATTGGTAAAAGCTATTTATCATAACAACATATATAAAAGCTATTTATCATAACAACAGATTAAAAAAGATAGTACAATAAAAAAAGATAATGCAAGGGTGCTTAGCAGGCAAAACACAATTTATAGAAGAGATTGATCATGCCAAAAGCCTGGCTTGAGCACCGCCAGGTTTATGACAGCCCACTTCGAAGGCTACCTCCATGCTATTTCAGAACATGAGTTTCTAATCAAGTACCTACAGCATAAAAAGCAGAAAGCTTTGATATACAGACGAGGACTGACGATGTCAACCATGTTATTTCCACATTCGAGAAAATGTCTTCCAGATATTATCTGACATGAAGCGGTGGTTTGGAATAGGATAACAAAAAAGAAAACACCTACAGACGAAGTTGAGTATATTGACAATGATGGGTTAAAAGCATATTGCTGGAACTTGAAAATTAAAACAGCCGCCAAATTAAACCACAACCGGCCAGATATTGTTGTGTGAGGAAACAAGGAAAAAATATATCTGTTGTGGAAATTAGTTGCCCTATGTGCATAAAAGTGGTTAGAAAAATACAAGAGAAAGGCAACTAGTATGGACCAATGAAAAAGAGTCTGCAAGACTAGTGTCCAACATACACTTTCAGTTTCATACATATCATTATTGGAAAAACAGGATACACACCAACCTGCCTGGAACAAAGTATAGCTGAACTTGCGATCTTGGGGAGAGAACGCATATCCTTAATTCATACGCTATAAAGGATCACGATATCTGTGACTATAAAATCTGAAACACCTACTTAATATCTAAAGGATGCAGGTTAAAGATGTTTTCTTTCAAACCTTGCTACCAAGTAGGTAGGCTGTCAAAATTTATTTTAGATTATAAAGAGAAAGAGAATGCACATATATAAAGTATATGTTTCCTTTGTTTCTACATTCCAACAATGAGGCAGTGGTCAGTGTCGCAGACATCTCACCAGATAGATCTTGATATCAGCGCATTACTGAGTGAGATTACTCTTCATGATTACATCGTCCAAAAGAGACTAGTATTCGGAGCGAAGATGCGTCCAAGAAGTTCTGTAACTTACTAGAAGACGAAAGTTTGTGTTGGTTATAAAGAAGCTGTGTTCAGCACAGTTCTTAAAGAGGAGTCAATATCCTTTTATGATCAGTAAGTTGAAACAATGGAGTCCCATTTCACTCATTCAAAGTATTGAAGCCCTAAAAGGAAAAGTAGTGATTGTGTGTGCGTGTGTGTGTGTGTGTGTTTGCGTGTTTTCACACACACACACACACACACACATATATATATATATATATATATATATATATATATATATATATATATATATATACACGAGGGGGTACTGAAAGTTCCTGGCTTTGGGTAAAAGAAAATCCTGGAGGATCAGTGAAGTATGATTTTATTGAACATATTCCCTTCTCAGATCACACACTTATTGCAGTAATCCTTCAGTTTTTCTCAGTCCTGTAAAAGAACTCTGAAGGTTGGGCCTCCAACCAGGCATTTCACGAGACACTTAAAACCAGGAACTTTTCAACATCCCTTCGTTGTCCGTGTCAGTGATATTAAACCACCGAAATAGACGGCACCAGGACTGGCTTGATGAAAATAACCAAGAAATCCGACTCCTTTTTTCACGAGAATAATAAATGAATGCAATATCGGAGCAATGATCCACAACTTCCAAACAAGGACAGATGCTCTGCATTCAGGCAAAGAAATGTTCTCAAGAGAAATACCATACGACATGAAAAATAACTGGCTTCTAAAATAAGCCAGTTATTTTTCATGGCGTATGGTATTTCTCTAGAGAACACTTCGCATGAATGCAGAGCATCTGTCTTTGTTTGCAAGTTGTGAATCATTGCTCGGATATCGTATTCATTTATTATTCTCGAGAAGAAGACATCGGATTTCTTGATTATTTTCATTAAGACAGTCCGGGTGTCATCCATTTGGTTGGTACAGTTCTATATTTAAGAGATGAAGAATTATGTACATTATTTACATTATTTACATTTGACGGATATTTGTCCTCATCTTGTTTATTGTTAACGGAACGTTTCGGGTGATATACCCTCCAACCTTCATCAGGTGTCTTGGGAAATTTCGAACCTGGGTTCTCATTCCTAAGGTATTTTTTGATGTTGTTGTTGTTATTATTATTATTATTATTATTATTATTATTATTATTTTATGTTTGACTTTTGTTTTGCATTTGTACAAGTTGGATCCAAGTCTCACCCAGAGACCTCAAGAGACAACAAGTTAGAAGTTCATGTAGGTGTTATGCCTAGGGTACCATATATTTGGATTTGTACAGTTTTGTTCAAGTGAATGTTTAAGAAACCATAAGAAAATTATGTTTGCTTTAAAATTTGAGATCACATAGACAGTATTTTACGTAGGAT
>NC_068982.1:89145725-89148272 GCF_001194135.2 Octopus bimaculoides | reverse complement strand
TATATATATATATTACCCAACGTGTATTTATGCGCTGAATAATATTTCTACGTTTATTATCAAAATGGATGTAATGTTCACATTTCAGGTTTCTCTGTCTCTCCTCCTCTTCTGTCGTCTTACCTATTTTCTCGACTTCTCTCTCCACTCTATCTCGCTGTCTTTCCGTCTCTTGAATGAATTAACAATGCGACTGGTTTCGCCTGTTTTTAGAAGCTCGCCATTATAGTTTATCTATCTTCTCCACGGAGAATGACTGCAACTTACAACTATTTATTTAATAAATGTGATAAGTAACAAAGTCTACTTTTGGTTATGTGCATCTCAGTACATTCGTCGTTGGCAGCAATTCACTCCGGAGGAACACGTTAAAACACGATTTTTATTTGAACAAATATCTTTATATTCAATTCTATCTGTAACATTTCAACAAAGAATTAGCTTCTGAAGAGATTATAAAAGCATGGTTTTTTTTATTAGGTCAAAACCTTTCGTTTATTTTATATATTTAAGAATTCAACCATGAATTAACTTCTGACGAGGCTGTAAAAGCATAGTTTTTATTAGAACACCTTTTGTGAACTTTACACGTTTTGCTTAAAGCGAGACTTTTTCCCCATAGCAAATCGTAGTGAAATTAGGCTTTTGTATGTCAAATATCTCCCAAGCATATTTGAAGTAATGGAACTTTTTTGTTTCATAACAGTTTCACGTTAAAACCATGAATTTTGTTCCTGCTTGGTGGCCGCACCACGCTCTCAGCGGATTATTTGTACTGATTTCTCAAAAGGGAAAGGAAAGTTTCAATCATTTCCTCATTTTCCCTCTTGGTATCTAATATTGGTTTCAAATTTTGGCACCAGGACAGCAGTTTCGAGGAGGGGATAAGTAGATTCCATCAGCCCCAGTACCCAACTGGTACTTATTTTATCGACTACGGAAAGATGAAAAGCAAAGTTGACCTCGGCAGAATTTGAGCTCAGAACTAAAAACGGACGAAATGCCGCTCAGCATTTTGCGAAGCGTGCTAAAGATTCTGCCAGCTCGCCGCCTTCTTGATATCTAATATTGATGAGATCATAAATAGCTTGAAATGCATACTCTAGTCCACAGTGGGCGCAATGAAATGGTTTTAGTGTTTTTACCTTTTGCTTGAAGTGAGAATCTTTCTCTGTGGCAAATTGCAATGAAAGTGACCTTTTTATGGGTTAAATATGTTCCAAACATGTGTGAAATGATCAGAAAGTTCGTTTATTAGGAAAAATGTTTTTACACCCCTTTCTATCCGTAACAATTCAACCATGAATTAGCTTCTGATGAGTTTGTAAAAGTATGGGTTTTTTTTTTATTGGAACAAATACTTTTACATTTCTTTCTACCTGTAACAATTCGACTATGAATGAGAAAGCTTACTATTCTGAATAAAGAAACGGGTTTATATGCCTCTCTCACTGACATAATACAACGAATTTTAGGTAAGATTTGAACTTATGCAATCAATAACCAAGAAAATGTCATTGTGTGGTTATCCGAGGTTCTTCATATATAAATAGGATTAGTCCTCAGTGTAACGTTAAGCAAGCATCATGAAGTCTAAAATATGAAATTATATTCATAATTGTAATTGAAATGTATATATTATTCAAGTTTCAATTTCATTTGATGAGATGAAAATCAAATCTCAGCCATTAACTTAAAAAATCGAAAATTTAGAATATCGAATGACATAAAAAATATCTTCTTAAGAATTCTCAGAATTTAATGATTCTACTAATCATCTACATAATTAATACAGTGTGCTGAAACTAAAAGATCAAATACACAAAATAATGCCGCATTATTCATATTATTCAGAATCTCTTTAAAAAAAATACAAAACCACCTCTCTTATTATTTTACAAAACGTATAAAATAATTCTTATAAATTCAACTGAAAGTTCCGGTCCATTGCTTTGGAGTTCATTAAATTTGAAAAATCATTGTGTTAAATCAATTCTTAATGGAAGCCTATTGAAATTATCCAAAAAAGAAAAACACAGCGCTGTTATGTCATGGTCATGCCTGTTTGACCACGTTAATATTTGTGTTGTTATGCAAAGATTTACACTTCAGTCAACTATCAGCACAATTTCCTGCAGGCGTCGACTTGGAGCGGCCGTTGAAGGCGAATGCTGACCATGACGGTCTCATCTGTCTCGGGGGACTTCCAAAACACTAGGAGTGCTCACTTGCTCTAGACCAAACCAATTAAGAATCTTCAACTCCCATCCCTCCAGAAAAGAAAGGTTATTCATATGATCTGAAGCAACATAGAGCTCTCGCCTCTTTAACTTTCCCAGTCATTTATTTCCACTTCTCAAAGATTAACTTCTTGGCTTTCATGGGATGATAATTCTGATGCTATGCAGAGGGAGTGAACCCATAGCTCATAGCCATGTAGTTGAGAAACAAACTTCTTACAACAGTGCCATATATGTATGTATGTATGTATGTATGTATGTATGTATGTATGTATGTATGTACGTATGTATGCATATATATATATAT
>NC_068982.1:89143923-89144879 GCF_001194135.2 Octopus bimaculoides | reverse complement strand
ATATATATATATATATATATATATATATATATATATACATATATATAGAGAGAGAGAGAGAGAAAGAGAGAGAGAGAAAGAGAGAGAGAAAAAGAGAGAGAGAGAGAGAGATGTATACACACATATATTTACATATATATGGATACATATTTAAACACACGCATAGGCAAACACACATATACACGTATGTATAATTTCTACAGAACACCAACAGATATTCCCGCAGTAATTTCTACCACCCCACACCACTGTTGTTATGCAAACACTCAGGGTCACCGTAAGCAAACTGAGAACACAAAGAGCTGTACCAAATACCTCAAGGCAGTCTTCTGCGAATACATGTTACATTCTTGGATTCTTTCAAAATCTGGTACTTATTCTGCCGGTCACTTTTTGCCGAACCACTAAGTTACACCAATTGGTAAGGAGCGTAGGGACAAACATAATGACATATACAATGATAATGCAGTTTTATATTTAAGAGATGAGGAATTATGTACACTATTTACATTATTTACATTTGACGGATATTTGTCCTCATCTTGTTTGTTGTTAACACAACGTTTCGGCTCATATACCCTCCAGCCTTCATCAGGCGTCTTGAGGAAATTTCGAACCTGGGTTCTTATTCCTAAGGTATTTTTCGATGCTATTATTATTATTATTATTATTATTATTATTATTATTATTATTATTATTATTATTATTATTATTATTATTATTATTATTATTATTATTATTCAGGTCACTGGCTAGAATCGAACTCGGAATCTTGTGGTTAGTTACCCGAACTCTCAACCACTACGCCATATATGGCAATTATGGAGTGAATTATGGAGTAAATTTTAGGGTTTCGCTCCATAATTGCCCACGGGCATATGGCGTAGTGGTTAAGAGCGCAGGCTACTAACCGCAAGATTCTGAGTTCGATTCTAGCCACTGACCTGAATAATAAT
>NC_068982.1:89140997-89143913 GCF_001194135.2 Octopus bimaculoides | reverse complement strand
GCTACTAACCGCAAGATTCTGAGTTCGATTCTAGCCACTGACCTGAATAATAATAATAATAATAATAATAATAATAATAATAATAATGATAATAATACTAACAACAACAACAACATCGAAAAATACTTTAAGAATGAGAACCCAGGTTCGAAATTTCCCCAAGTCACCTGATAAAGGCTGGAGGGTATATCAACCGAAATGTTGTTTTAACAAACAAGATGATGACAAATATCCGTCAAATGTAAATAATGTAAATAATGTATATACAATGATGATTAATTCTAACTCTAACATTTACTGCCATGAGAGTCGCTGGAACAATCGTATCACTAGCCACTTTAATAGGGCTCATTGTAGCAGTCAAGTAACCAACATTAGCAGTCAACATACTGTCTGTCAGCAGCCTTTTTCAACATCTAAATACAACACCTCTACATGTAATAATACTAACCATCCTTATAGCATTAGTAGTGGCGGGCATAATGGGGAAATAATTAACCTTAACAATGAGAACGGCGCAAGCAACCTAAATAACAGTTGCACCAATTCTAGTGTAAATGTAGGTTATGTAACTATTAATGATCATGGTAAATATTTTAACTTCCACAGTTTATGTAGTAGTGTACAGCGGGAAATGATAATCCCACCGTTTCTTATGTAAGCACAGATAATTCGGATAGTTCTGTCAGATCTAACAATAGTCGAATCTCTGTACAGTCCTTCAATAACTCTGGAAGCACCATCGGCCATACATATCCTAAATTATGTAACTGTTAGACATATTTCTATGTCCTCTAAATAGTTTATGCTTAACTAAATATACTATACATAGATGTGGCATAACTTATGTAAATACTTTTATCTAGATCGGTTCCACTTCTTGCTAATTCAAGCGGATATATTACGGCCATTCTTAATCTTTCAATAATCATACAAATATTGTGGTTACGTAACTCGCAGAGAAATGTTTGGTATTAAAAGACCAATAATTTAAATACCAAATTACCTAGAGCACAATAAAGCTTGCATTACCCTACTCAAATGATAGATATGGATGCATTCTTTGCTGCACTGAATTATGGGAAATATCTAAATGTCCAGGTAATATCTTTAATAAGTCATATGAACTTAGGGTAGAATGTGCCGATCAAGCAAATTTTCATATTCTAAACCAGTTACTTAATTCGCTCCGAATAATACTTCCTAACTTCTTTTCATCTAAACCCTCAAACGTAGTTATGTATCTTATCCAATGCGTTAGGTATCGTTTCAGTAGCATGCTACATTATGCCATCGGCATTCTTATTATACCGTTTGCAACTTCTAGATTCCTTAAATAGTGAAATATTTGATGGTCCAGCTCTCCGTTTACAATTTCTTATATATCTTTCGTGTACTTATTGCTTTATATCATTTGGCTTATATCATATACGTACACACACAAGCACACACACACACACACACACACACACACACGCACACACACACACACACACGAGTTTCCATCTTCCAAATTCACTCACAAGCCATTGGTGGTATGTGGCTAACACGCATTGGAACTCAACTAGGAACCGCCCGGCATTGATGCTAACTTCTCAACCATATAGCCTTGCACACACACACACATACACCACTCCTTCTTTCTCTCTTCATACATGTGTACACACACACACACACGCATACATGCATGTGTGTGTGTGTGTTTGCACAAATCATTAACATCTTTCTCTTACCTCACTTTCAATTTTACACATCAATTGATGAAATATCAATGATATAATCCTCACAGTTTCCTCACTCATTTTGTCTTTTTTTTTCACTTTTCATTTCCTATCTGAATTAATACGGCAATAAAAAATATTATGCATTTCCCCTCCCTCTTCACATTCTCCTACTTTTACGAAGCATCATATTCGCTTCAACTGCCCGTAGGTATATAATTTAACGTTATTTTATTTCATCTCTAGAAACAAACTGGTAATTTGAATTGAGTTTAATAATTGGTATTACTGACACTCAAGATTCTGTGAATCAACTGATCAACATTTATTACACTTAATAGAAGAAAAAAAAAATTGAAAATTCTTGTAACGAAATTTATTTTCTTTTAAATATGATTCTTCAGATTTCTGAATGCTACAACCTGGCTCAGCCTACATTTAATAAATATTTAAAAACAAACAAACAAACAAACAGACAAGCAAACACATAAGCCAACAGCTTATAAATATGTTTATTTATGGTTGATTTTGCATGATTAAAATTTCTCTATTCTTTTTTTATTTCTATTTTCAATAAATCGTTAAAAAAGAAAAGATTATTTTTCATGAAGATCGTATTGATATTTACCTCATGATGGCACTAGAAACGGATTTTAATTTTTTGTCAAACGATTTACTTGTTAAAATTATTATTACTACCGTTGTTATTGTAATCGTTATTGTTGTTATTGTTGTTATTGTTATTATTGTTGCTATTGCTACTGCTGCTGTTGTTGCTGCTGCTGCTGCTGTTGCTGTTGTCATTATTAAATATAGATAAAAAAAAATTCGTAGTTTTTACTCTGAAATTTTTATATGTTAATATATTATTAAGAAGTTGACAACGAATTAATATTTAATATCAAATACACTAATATATGTATGTATATATATATATACATATGTGTATGCGTGCATGTGCGCGTATTTGTTTTTGTGTCTCTGTGCGTAGTGAAATTCCAGTCAACGCGATCCTCCTTATTAGTAAGTGTTCCATTTATACTCATAAACTTATAAACTTATTTTAGAATGATGACCGTGTTTCAATACTTGTATTTTCGCATATACATACACATATACATACCTATACACACGCACACACACACACACACACACACACACACACACACACACACACACACACACACACACACAC
>NC_068982.1:89137804-89140855 GCF_001194135.2 Octopus bimaculoides | reverse complement strand
TTATGTGTTTCAGCCTACAGATTGGCCATGCAGGTGCACAACAAGTGCCATCACCTTTTCAATGGCTATTCCAATGTAGCTGGCATTTGATGAACGAGGAAGTTTGATATTGCTTTCCACGTTTGAGTTTCTAGTCTTGATGTAGGTTCATCCAGGATGTTGAATAGTAGAAGGTCAAGATGCTTCTTGAAAACATCTACCCCCGCTCTATGTAGATCTCACAGGTGCCTATGCGAGATTTTAAAAAGCTGTGGGCCTTTGAAAACGCATGATATTGCAGTATCTTGTCCATACTCAAGCTGGGATGGGTTGGATGGTATATCAGCCCCTGTCCAGGGGCTGGTATAACTCTCAATCTGAAAGTTGGTGCCAGCCCAACTAAGATCTTCCATATGTATATCACCGTATATCCTCCATGGTGTAGAGTCCGGAAGTAGCTGACTAATGAGAAATAACATGTCAAAACAGCGGTGTCACAATGCTGTGCGACAGTAAACCGAGTGTGTTGAACACATCGTCGCCTTAAATGGGAGAAGTTACTCTATGACGTATACTGTCGTGACCAGCGTATTTGGTGTCTGACTCTGCCTACATTTGTTAATATAAATATGCGAATGATCGTTACATCTCTCTCTCTCTCTCTCTCTCTCTCTCTTTCTCTCTGTCTTTCTCTCTCACCACACACACACACACATACACGAATGTACACAAAACGATACAGGGATAGATAGGTACACAACCATACAAACGCATAGACACGCATACACACACACACACACACACACATACACACACACACACACACACACACACACACACACAATTATATATACATAAGAGAAAAAAGGAGAGAAAAAAGAAGAAACCAGAAAGAGTTATAGAAAAAGGTCGAGAACTGATATAAATATAATAAAAGAATGTAAGAAAATATCTATGAAAACTCTGGAATAATTTGCCAAAGGCGTAACTTTTCTTGTTTGCTAAAGACTAAAGAAACAGTACAAAATTGGAAGAATTTTTAATCCGAGAGCAACTTTTAATAAGAAACAGTTGTATTGCATTTGATTATAGTCATTACAAAGCAGACAAACGAGTGGAGAAAACATACACACTTGCTTGGATCGTTAGAAAAGGCAGCCAAATCATTTTCAAATCCCGCTCTGTTTAAAAGGACTTTACATCAGATAATGTGATCCTACAAACAGTAATAGAGATGAACAGATGTAATTATCAAACAAAAAATTCCTTTATGTTTGTCCTTGGTGCTCCAGGAAAGATTTGAACCCAGAATGTAAAGAACCAAAAGAAATGCTGCAAAACATTTCAGAAATGTAATGGCAAATAGGTTAGTTTCAAAACGTTGATGTCCACGTGACAAAAGCAAAGTTTCCTTTGCTTTCTAGATAGAAGCAAATAGGAAACAACACTTACTGACCAAAGACAAATAAATAAAAATAAAAATGTTGTGACATTGTTATTATTCAAAATGTTGTCCCCGAAGACTGGGTCTTCAGAAACAGTTGTGATACAATCTCTGGCAATGAAATCAATTATTTCTTAACAAGCCTTCAAATCAGTGCAGCTAGGTTTCGAGCAGCAGTTGATGTCTTGTTGTTGTAGTTGTTTTCTCTTTTTAATGCTGAAATAGGTAGGGGGCAATGTCAGTGAGAATTATCAACGATCTCCGTTAACCATCACAGGGATCATAAACAGAAAACAGGTACTTAATTTGCAGGAAGTGATTATTAAAAACAATTTGGCATTCACAAATGTTGGCCATATGTCATGAAAATCTGTTTATCTAATAAAACGTTCGTGTTGTATTCGTATTTTAGAAATATTTTAACATTTAATTCTTTTTTCTCCAATCATTAAGCTATACCAACACAAGTAAACTTCTCTTACTTCAAAATTTTGACATGTTCCTTAAACTCAAGCCAAGCCTCATCGAATAGACCTCTAGTCAAAGTCACTTCACTCTTGCCCGTCACGATTTTTGAAGCATTTCGAGATAAATTATACATGGCCTTCATTGTTGATGTTGTTATTTAGGTCAGCTTACCGTGTCCGTCTCATCTCCTGAACAGTATGTATGCATTCATCATCTAATATGGCCTTGCATCTCGCCGTCTTTGTTTTTATTTCATCCAAAGTCAACCCTGAAGGAACAGACCTATGATCCAACAGGTTCCAACCGTAAGCAGTTGGTCATTTGTTTTTTTAAAAGGTATGAGTGGATGGAATAACGTGTTCTTTGTTACTGTTGCTAGTTAGGTCTTGATCAACAGTGATCGAGGAAGCCTGGCTCATATTCCAACTATGATCATCACATCGTTTTAACAACATATAGGAACAGATTATTTAATATGTCCTTCCTTCATTGCTTGCTTGCTTGCTTGCTTGCTTGCTTGCTTCCTTAACGTTGCTGTTAGCGATGATAGAATAGAATGACTTTATACGCGTGACCATCTTGTATTTTTAAAAGTTGTTAAGGACAGATTAGCTAATGGTTATTCGCCTGTCGTTGTTCTTTTTGTCTCTGTTGCTATTTAGTCGAAAGCCAGCTCTGATCAAGCAAACACAAGATCGAAAGGGAATATAACTGTGACTTGCCCATCTTATTTTTCAGATAATGTTTATCTAGGATCATATCATCTGATGTGAACACTTTTAAAGAGGCAGGGTGGTATTTGAAGGCTTGACAGAAAAACCATATTATCGAGTACCAAGAAAACTTGTATCTTGCCGCATAATAAGAAAACATTAAAAAAAATCTACATAATTAATATCTCTCAGCCTAACACGATATAATTAATATTGGTGCTTATTTGTAAGTTTCATGATATCAAGTTCCAAATCAGCCACTTCTTGTCAGAAGTTATTACTTGTTATATTGTCATTTCGGTTCCTGAATTTTGTCAATCAAAATACCTTAATGAATCTACTTTCGAACAGGTATTTTGTAGGAAAGACGATATATACATGCATACACACACACACACACACACACACACACACACACACACACACACACACACACACACACACACA
>NC_068982.1:89123802-89135561 GCF_001194135.2 Octopus bimaculoides | reverse complement strand
GTGTGTGTGTGTGTATATATATATATATATATATATATATATATATATACATATTAGTACGTAGATGTATATATGCACACACACACACACACACACACACACACACACACACATAAACATACATATACGACAAATAAGAAGGGGTTGAAAATGCGTTAGATTTTTACCTCTAGTTCTTTTGAGTAAAATCAATTTGAATTTTTAACATTGTAAGTAACTATTTCTCTTATATATCTATATATGCGAAAATAAAAATACAGCATTATGCTTTCATAAAATAAAAATGTTTTCACATAAAAATTTTACCTCAAAAATATACGTGTATGTTTTCTCAAAGTGAAAAACTGAATCACATTTTACTGAAAAGTTTTGGTATAAAAATGTTTTACTAAATAAATCTTAGCGCATGTGATATACATAGAGTATATGAGCTATTTTACAGTGCTGGAAATTTATTTAGCTGATCGCTTTTGATCCAGACTTTTATAGAAACTGCTTCAACTGACAGCGTTCAGTTTATATCACCGAAGATCAATCGAATTCTTTATGACTTCTGCTTCAAGTTGGGTTGATAGCACTTCAAATGGATTCAAAATCCTATTTGGTACACTGAGGATTAACAGATTAGTAATCTTTCCTACATATCTTGGTATAGATACTTGAAATGCTTTACATAAATACTAACTCCATAGTTTTTCAGGGCATCTGTATTCGTTTTTAGGTTTGGAATTCTAAAAAGTTGCAGACGCCCTAAATTGTGACGAGTCTCAATTCTGTGACATGCTAACAGCCACTGTGCTGGACTTCGGAGATTATTTCGGATACTTTGTATCAAAAAATAAAACAAAAATCAGTATCCAAAGGGTCATCTTTTTTCTCTGGATGCGTGGTCTCTAAATGCATTTTCGGCTTACATGGTGTTTCCTTTCATCAGAAAATGTATTCATACTTATGAAATACACGAACAAATATTTTGTAGGAAAGTTGACGGAAATATGAACTAATAAGAATTCCATTGAGTATTAGTTTCAAATTTTGGCACAAAGACAGCACGTTCAAGGGAGCGGGTAAGTCGATTACATCGACCCCAGTGCTTCACTGGTACTTGTTTTATCGACCCCAAAAGGGACGAAAGGCCGTGTTAACCCCGGCAGCATTTGAAGTGAGAACGTAAATTCGGAAGAAATTCCGCTAAACATTGCACCCAGCGTTCTAACGATTTTGCCAGCTCACCGCTTTACAGTTCCATTGAATATCAGTGACACATGTCACCAAGGCACTCAGAGAGTACATTTTCCTAAAAAAAAACTAACCCAAAAATGTCTCTGCCCAGAAGCAAAATAACGAAGAAATACTAAGCAGAAGAAAACACTGATCGAGAAGAAGAAGCTAAACAAAACTTCTAGCGGTCATTGACATAAGCGACAAGAAACAAAACAATGATACGTTTGGTGTCATCGGAAACCGCATAGATTTAGATGAAAATTCTGGTTATATGGTGATGTATAACATTTGGTTGCTGATGTAACAAAACGTGCTAGAAATTGTTGATGGAGAAGCTGAAAATATGATTACCTTTAAGATTCCGTGAAAGCTGGCAAAGTCTTTCATTTTAAGAACGAAAAAACCGCGAAAACTTTATAAAATTCAGCAGAATGTCCATAATTTACGAATTTATTTTAATTTTCAGAATATCTAAAGAGTCTAGTGATCTACAAAACGACACAAAATATTCTAAAAACATCGGACAGAAATAGAAAATGGTGGTGGGGACACAATGAGTAATATTATATACATTTTTTACTTAGAGTTAAAAAGATGTTTTACAAATGTTCACTACCTTACAAAAACTATACCAGCTAAGCAAATGACCTTTCCCAAATGCAATAAAAATAATATAACATATTCGGAACACTATATTAAAAAAATATTTCCGTTCTCTTTGAGCATACAACAGAAAAGTTTAGTTTGGACAAAATAAGTAAATTAAATTAATAAAAATTTAACTTTCCAGTTCCCCAGAATTACATTTGAAAAGGGATTGATACACATCGATATCCATCCTCAGACACTAGAAAGATAAAAAAATACAACAAAAATTTAAAATATCTAAGTCAAATGAAAGAAGATCATACAAAAATGGTACATGATATGAAATTAATGGAATTTTACTAAATCTAAAAACTCAGCATAAAATATTTTCTATAGCTTTTTCACAAACTGCTGGAGGGGCTCGCTTCCCGATATATTTATGCACCAAGCAGTTAAAGAAAAGAGGTTGTTAAAATAAGTCATTACTCATACTGCCCCAAATTCACATAATTTCTTGTAAATTGAACATTGCGAAATTAGATAGTAATGTGGAACAAGATTGACTTGGAGCCCAACAAAGAAAAGAATTTTTATTAAAATTATCCAGATGCTTTATTAGCAACTTCAAATATAATCGCGCTAAAGTTGAGAAAAATTTCTTGAAAAAAGTTACCATTCACCTGACTATGCTTCAAATACTTTCAATTTCAACAACAATAACACTAACAACAACTTTGCTGAAAATGTTTTATTCCCAAAGATGATACAACAGTGCAAAGCGATGATGCAATACTTGCAATATAATGACTTGAAACAGATAGAAAAATATCAGATATTATTCATTCTGCCCGCTTATCTATTTGACCCTTCATCCCATATAACTATGCTGTAAGGAAGGAGAAGATGAGAAGTCAATATTCAGAAAGGATGTTCATCGGAAAAAAAAAGGCGTGAATGGGGAAGAGTTATGTGAAAATCTTTGTTGTCGCTTAGCTAAAGAAAAACAAACAATAAAAACAGTTTGTGTGTGGGAAAGATGCCTTTCGGTATGTGTTCCCACTCTACGTTCTAAATTAAACTACCACCGGGATTATCTTTAACGGCTACTGTTCTGGAGTCGATAAAAGAAAGTACCATTCAAATAGTGGTATCGGTGGCATCGACATACCACCTCCCCTCAAAACTACGGGCTTTGTACCTAAATCTGAAACAATTTCAAAGTTATAACGTCATATGAGTGTATGTGTGAGTGTGTGTGTATATGTGCGTGTGCGCGCGAATGTGTGAGTGTGTGTATGTGCGCATTTATACATTGGTCAGGCTTCCCACAGTTTCCTTTTCCCATATTCCACTCTCAAGAGGCAAAAATAAATGATATCATCTTGCAAGCCTCTGTCTATTGGGATAGTTCACGTTATCACATCTGTACAAAACCAACATTTTAACAGAGAGTCGCATGATGCTTTGCTTCCCATTAAAGTTAAAACTCTCTGAAATGGTACATTATCTCCTCGCCTATTTTATATAGTAGGGTTTCCGGAAAAACTTTTGCATTTTGAGATTTGCTTTGAAGCCCATAATAACACAATTATGTATGGCAATAGTAGTTCAGTAATAATTTCAGTAAGTTGATAGAAAACTCCGTCCCACCAACAGAATAATCAAAAGCTGACTGAAGATTACATACTAAGAAATTTTAGTAAGTACAGTTGAAGTGTTTAAGCAAAAAAACGTCTGACAAATACTCTAGCCATAACCAGCTATCATTATCTTGTTCTTCGAAAGGAAAGGTCTTTAAACAAGTGGTACTTATATTAAAAATTGTCTAGAAGATAAGAGGCATGTGGCTGCTACATTCAGCTTCTTCAAAATCTCGGAAGAAGATCCATTACCATTTTACCATTCTATGCTGCTGATTATTCTTCAGCTACATAAACTGAAAATATGTGCAGTGGATTGATTCCTCGGAAATGATTTTGAACAAATATCAAGATATATGTATCTATAAACAAGGATCAGATATTCATAAGGAAATATTAAAAATAAAACTGAAATTGTTAAATAGAAACGTCTGTTTGAGATGATTTCACTTGTTCACCTCTTTAGAAACAGACTATTGAAGAGGTCATTAATGATGTTCTCCTTGAACCGTAAAGTCTGTTAACTAAACATCTCAAAACAAATTACTAATGACTTAAGAATCTAACTGGCGAACAGTTTCCTTTATTCCATTGAATGCATTTCATGAGATCCTTAAACATAGAATGGTTTGTTAAGCAAATATTAACCATAGATTTCTGGACTGAAGTAAATCTGAGTACTCTACAGTGTTTTCTGCATTTCTTGAAAATCTTCTGCTGCATATTTACAATATGTAAGTTTTAGAATACACGGTTACAGGCAGCACTTAAGCCCAATGTCATTAAGTTATTAATTTCTATTGATTTCACATTGAAGAGGTAAATGAAAGAATTGGATAAACAAGATTGCTGTGCGAGTATTTCTAATATAGTTCCATTTTTTACTCACTGCTGCAAGGAAGTTAAATACTCGTTAATTACTCATTAACCTACCTTCTTGTTCTTGCTGTTGCTGTTGTTGTTTTTGCTGCTGCTACTACTACTACTACTACTACTACTACTACTACTACTACTACTACTACTACTACTACTACTACTATTATTATTGTTATTATTGTTATTATTACTATTGTACCGCCGGGGTTGACTTTACCTTTTATCCTTTCTGGATCGATAAAGTAAGTACCAATTGAGCAATGAGGACCATGTAATCGACAAACCACCTTGCCCAAAAATTTCAGGCCTTGTACCTAAAGTAGACACGATTATTATTATTATTATTATTATTATTATTATTATTATTATTATTATTATTATTATTATTATTATTATTATTATTATTATTATTATTCGCTGATGCAGTACCAGGCAGTGGTTCTCATGGCTTCCGATATTAACTGATTGGAAATGTTATCACGTATATTGTTTTGTCTTGGTATATAAGATGGGCTGCAGCAAATATTCTGTTCAATACCATGCATTTGCTTGTCAGTTGTTTGACTTTAACCAGTTGAGCATGTCCCTTAGTGGCTGATGATATGTGCATCTCTGGTCATGAACAGACGTATTGAGGGAGCATCATTGCCATGAGTTGAGAACAATTATTTGAGGTTTGAATAATTCACCCTTGGAAACATGGGTGTTTCATTGAACATCCTTAAACAAACCTTATGGGCTACTCGACCTGAGGAAAATTTTAACTGGGCCCCACCTGCAAGGTCATGCGCTGTATATCTTGATATTAGACCAGCTTGTCACGCACATATGGCTGTGATGCATATGCCAGGTGTACCCATATCAGACGTGTATTCATGATGGGTATACTGACTGGGCTTCATATATCTTACCCCAGTGTCACTCTGATGGCATGCGCTGCTCCCCTTATATTATTCAGTAGTCATATTTTTATCACGTGCTTTCTCTGTACTACGAGAGGAGCTCTGTGTGCCTTGGCTATGTGCTGTAGTTTGTTTTGGTTAGGTATTTGTCTGAATGTTTTTATTCATAAGTAATGCACGTATTATTATAGGAATTATTTCTGTTTATCAGACTTCATATTCAGGTTATCTCTATTTCCAGATTTTTCTATTTTGAGAGTTTCTCCATTTCTTTTACAGATACATTGTCATTTGTTAGAATTGATACATCAATTAGAAAGCATTTTTTGGTGATCTCTGACAACTATATGCGGTCTATTAACCTTGAATACTCTATCTGTGTGCATTGGCATATCCCAGAATATGATTACTTTCTCATTTTCTGAGACCTTTTTTTGGGGTGTGCCTATATCATTTTTGTCTGTTTTCATTCCATTGTCATGGCATAGTTTCCAATGTATATAAGTACCAACTCTGTCATGTCTGTGAATATATTCCTTCTTAACCAGGACTGGACAACCAGAGACAATGTGATTTATTGTTTCTTCCTCATCACCACATATTCTGCAGTTACTTATTGCATTTTTCCTCATTATGTGTTTCTGGTGTTTTCTGGTGGGATAAGTTTTGATCTTGTACTGCAATTAAAAATATTTCAGTTTCTACTTTGAATCCTGGACTTCTCAACAATTCTTGGGATTTCTACGTTGTGTATTTATTTTCTGTTTAGTTTATCCCAGTAATTGTCATGTAATGGCTTTTCTTGCCATTGCTTTATCATGGTATTTTGTTGTTCAAGTTTTAGTTTGGTTTTCAGTTGTTTTACAAATTTTCTTGGTTCCTTGTTTTTCCTCATAGTTGTCAGGTACTATCACTTCTTTCTTGTATATTTCAGGTTCCTTAAAGACATAAAACGAACTTTTGTTTTGCTCGTGTTTTGTGGCTATTTGTATCACTTTCCGTTGCTTCTGAATAAAATATTTCTATAATCCTATGGTGGTTATTTATAATACTTTTCTCGTTGTATAAGACCCCTACCATTTTCAATTCGTTGTAGATATAACCTTTCCATGTCAGATTTTGGGTGGTGCATCCTAAATTCTGTCATTATTTTTTCTTTGTTTTCCTGTCTAGTTTGGTTAGTTCATTTAGAGTCCCATTAGGATTATTATAACTGTAACTTATAACTGAGTCAGATAGAGTGTTGATATCTAATATCTTGTTTTTCGAATTGAGCTCTGTGTTACGTATTACTCTAACTTGTCTATCGTATTCCTTCCTTACTTTCTCTTTCATTTGTATGTGTTGTTAATTGATACCTAAGTATTTATATGTCTGGCTTTGGTCTAATTCTCTTATTATATTTGCTGTATCTAGTGTGGTATTATTAATCTTAACTAATTTTCCTCTTTTCAAGATTGATTTGGCACATTTTTCTAATCCGAATTTCATGTTTATTTCTTTGATAAATCTATGCAGTGTCTGTAGTAATGTTTCCAGTTATTTGTCCTTTGCAGCATACAGTTTTAGATTATCCATAAACAAGAGATGGTCGATTGTTTTACCGTAGCATTTGTATCCACATCTAATTCTGTTTAGCATGACAATTAAAGGTGTCTTTTCCAAGCAGTAAAAGAGTGTAGCGAGCGAGACTCCTTGGAATATTCCTCTTCTAATGAAGATAGCTATAGTTTTTCTCTTTTGTCTGGAGCTGCAATACTGTTTGTCACTTATTCATGGCATGATTTATATATTTCATTTTTGCTGCTAACTTTTTCATAGCTAGTGTTACCGGGATCTATGTGTAGGGAATACTGTCAAAAGCCTTTCGATAATCGATCCAAGCCATACTTAGACCCTTCTCTGATTTCGGCTCTCTTCAGTTATGGCTTTATTGAACGATAACTCATCTTTACAGTAATATGAGCCTTAGCAGTATCCCCTCTACTCTTCTGGAAACAGGTTGTTTTCTTCTAGATGTTTGCCTATTCCCTGCGATATTTTTGCAGTTAAGGCTTTGTAAATTGTAGGGAGATATGTTACGGGGCTGTGGTTTTGTGGCTTTGTCGTTCCAGTTGATTTGGAAATTATTATTACTATTATTATTATTATTATTATTATTATTATTATTATTATTATTATTATTATTATTATTATTATTTGATGAAAACTCTCAACTTATTTTCCTGGGTATGATGGAAATATCAGCTTTCCATAGCCAGCAAACTAAGGTAGTACTTCTTTTTTACTAGGCATGCTTCAGGAGCCCAGCAAAGCATTCTAAATCTGATTCTAATAATTATTATTGTTATTATTATTTATTGTCTTTGCACAGCTTCTGAAGCTGGAGATGTACTACGGTGCTAGCTGTTCACTAAAAGTAAACTAAGGTAACACCCCTTATTTTTTGAGCACCATCCGGAGCATTCGAACGGTTCCAAGCAGTGCTGTTTTCTGCAAGTGCTCCAACCTTACTGCAGCCCATATTTGTTCCATGTACTTCTCAAGATTTTTACTCACTGATCCCAGGGCTCCTACAATTATTGGTAGTACTACCACCTTTTTCACGACCACAACTGCTTAACCTGCCTTGCTAATCTGTCGTATCTATCGACCTTTTCTTTCTTCCTTATCGCATACCTTGTTGTTAGATGGGCTTGGTATATCTATGATCCAGCATCGTTTGCTTTATTTTAAACTAACACTATGTCTGGTTTCCTATTTTCTATTTCATGGTCGCACTGAATCATGAAATCCCATAGGATCTTTGCATTATCATTTTTGATGATGCTTTCAGGTTTATGTTCGTACCACTTATTCGCTGTATCGAATACATATTTGTCGCAAAGTGTCCAATACACAATTTTTGCTATAATGTCATGACGTCTCTTACATTCTTTCTGGGCTAATGTTGAAATTGTATGACATATTACTATATGTCATACAATTTCAACATTTTGTCCGTAAATTCTGCACTTACCAGTTTTTAATGTGTTGTCTATTCTGTATTCTGTAATTCGTTCTTAGTGCTTACTCTTGGGCAGCATAGGTTAGAGCCTCCGTTTCCAGTTTTAAATCACTTTTAGTCATCCATACCCATCTTTTTTCTCTGTCTGTCTTATCTTCAACATCCCTATGAAATTGTCCATGCATTCTTTTCCATATCTACCTATTTTCAGTTTCATTCATTCTCAAGTGCTTATACAGTGCTTTATCTTTGCAATCTTCCATCCTACACAAGCCTGATCTTATTTCAAATAATAGTGGTTCTGTGGCATTTTCTTACATACCATGCTATGTTGTTTTCTTCTGCTCTAATGCCGTGTTCCCATCCAACCAATCCTCTTCCCCCGCTTTTTCTTGGTACATACAGTCTGTCTGTGTCACGTTTTGGGTGGAGTATCCCATATCTAGTTAACAACTTCCTTGTCTTTCTGTTTAAGCTGTTTAGTTCGTCTACTGTCCATGCGATTATCCCTGCTCCATATCTAAGAAGTGAAACCGCCCAGATGTTGATAGCTTGAATCTTATTCTGTCTGTTTAATTTCGACTTAACGATCAGTCTCAGTCTACGCAAGTATTCCACCTTAAATTTTTCTATCATTTCTTTCCATCAGTAAACCCATTTCCAAAATCCCCAAGTACCGTTTCTTCTATCTGCTTCATAACGTCCCCCGACAGTATCGCTAGCCCGTCCATACAATTGATTTTGCCTCTCTTCAAGACTAACATACCCACACTTTTTCAGTCTGAACTCCATTCTGTTATCAGCACTGAAAGTATACACCGTATCATGGAGGCAACTGACTTGAGATTTATCTTGAACATAAAATTTTAGGTCACCCTTGTTGACTTTTCGCTGACAGCTTTTGAATACACACCCAGCCTTTGCTGGAAGATGCCTCTCCTGATTTCTACTGTCCCTAAACTTCCATATGCTGTCAGTTCCATCCTCCACTTTACCATACTTTTTCCAAACAATCGCTCAACCAAATAGGTTCATACATTCCATAATCCAAGAATATGGGATCATATCGAACGCCTTACGAT
The DNA here is from genome assembly GCF_001194135.2 of Octopus bimaculoides. NCBI lineage: Eukaryota > Metazoa > Mollusca > Cephalopoda > Octopoda > Octopodidae > Octopus > Octopus bimaculoides. The sequence goes on along the minus strand of NC_068982.1, from coordinate 89,126,242 downwards.
AATCGATCCATAACATGGGTAAGTGAGTTTTCCTCCTGCTGCAGTCTCTGAGTACAGTTTTGTCTAGCAGGAGTTGATCCTTGGTACTTCTGCACTTACGCTTGCAACCCTTCTGGTCATGAAGCAGGATTCCATTTTTTTCCAGATGTTGGTACATTGACTCTGCGACTATTCCAGTTAATAATTTCCACATAAGTGGCAAGCAGCATATCGACCTGTAATTGTCTACCGTATTGCCTTTTTCGATGTTTTTCAGGCACAGCACTGTCCTACCCAATGTCAACCACTCTGGTGTTACTTGGCTGGCATTTAACAAGATGTTGAGTTGCACAGCTATTCATGCATGACATTCACCAAATCTTTTAATCCAGTAGCCTTGAACTCCATCTGGTCCCGGGGCCTTCCAGTTGCCCACGTTTTTGCTGATTTCTTTCACTTCTCAAACTGAAATGACTACGTCTGCCTGTTTTGGACAGACTACCGTTTTTTCAGTTCTTGCACTATTCAGCATCCTTCTTGTGCTCCTTGTCTTTGCGCCAGAAGTTACTTCAAGACCTTTGACTTTCAATGTTATCTGATGTCAACTTTTCTTCTGTACACTCTCCATCTATTTCTTTGTCGAATCTCTTCTGATCTACTCTGAATAACCTATTTTGCTGGTAACCCTTCATTCTTTGGTCGTATCTTACCATCTTTGCTTTCTTAGCAACGAGGCGCTTTTTCAGTTCCTCCATTATCCCTTTCAGGCCCTTTTAATATCATATTTCCTGTTCAGTGCCCTGTATTTTTGTTCGCTTTTAAGCTCCCCCTTTTCTTTTTGGTCTAACACAGAAACGTCTTTCGAGAGCATGTCTAAACCCGCCTGTATTCTTCTTTGCCACCATGGATCTTTTCTTTTGTCGCTCCCATTATATTTCTTTTTCTTGACATCAATACCCACATTTTCTACTACAGCAATACTTCCTGCATTGTTCAAATTGTTTGTTTCTGTGATGTTTTTTATTTGTGCTGATGTATTTCAGAATTTCATTCACGTTTTTCGTTTCATGGTTCAATTTCCACCGTTCAACCTTTTTACGGTTGCAAATAGTGTCACTATCGTTCTTCTGTAGCCTTGCCTTTATTCTGTCGTGGATTGCCTTTTGCCCATCTGTGATGTCACTATTAGTTTTATTATCTTCTTCCAAACCATCTATATGTCTCTTATCGAGCAAGCTATCACTGTTCCTTTCGTGTGGATTATTAGAGATTTCACCTCTGTTTTCTGCTATAGATTACTTTTATCAGTAGGAACTATATTTTCATTGTTTCCTCTGCTGCTGTTTTCCAATGCCCGTCATTTGATAGCTTCGAGCTCTACCTCTGTGAGTCAACAATTTTTTTCTTATTGCTCTAGTTTAATCACATAATCGCTGTTCCGTGTGTTGAAACAATCCTCTTCCTCTACATTGACCATACATACGTTGTTTGTATCTCCTAAGATGAACACCATTTTCGTCTACGGGGTTGCTCAGGTAGTGGGACTCCATGACCACAGCACAGATTTGTTTGTTCTATGTACGCCGTGTGTGCTAGTCGCTTGCTGGGTAAGGATAAGCTGGAGTCGGGCGAATATCTCTGAGCCTGCCGCGTGCAACACTGTCACCATCAAGAGCTTCAGTTTCATTATTACCGTTATTCACAATATTTTGTTTATTCATTTTCACTCATATGAGGTAGCGATTATCAGGTTGCACATTTACCAGTGTTTTTATTGTGCCACCATTACTAGATGTATCAGAGCATATGGAGATTCCAACTGCTTCCTTTCATTATTATTATTATCATCACTGATATCATTATTTTCATTTTTTTTACTACTATTTGTCATTGTTAATATTTCCTCTGACTCGACATGAGTTTTGGCTAAATTATTATTATTATCATGATTACCACCATCACCATTATTACCACCATTATTATTATTACCATCATTTATTATTAAAAGGTACTATTGAATGTTATTTAGTTTCAACTCTTGTCTTGTACTTGAGATGATCATAAATATGTGAGTGTTTAAGGGAATAGTAGGAACAAGAGATGATACAGTTTGGTGAATAGATTAAAATTCCACAGGTCTGTAAATAGATGGTGAAGAGATCAACAATGGGCATTCCTGTGGGATAAAGAAACAAGAGCGGCCTCACACCCTTGGAGTCAGCAGAGGTCAAATGTGTTTACTACTAGCGGTCAATGAGAACGCTGACCTTGGCCTTGAAAAGAACCAAGTCACCTTGTTGTATTTTTAATTACTGATAGAGAAAGTAATTATATATATATATAGTTCAAAAAAACAATAACAAAAAAACAAAAAAACAACAAAGTGAGGACGTGATATGGATAGTATTATTGGACGCTCAGGAAAGGAAAGAGAATATATATATATATATATATATATATA
>NC_068982.1:89117983-89122433 GCF_001194135.2 Octopus bimaculoides | reverse complement strand
ATGTAAAAGGAGAAAGGACTCTATACCCCTTTCTTATTTTTTCTGACCAGGCTCCCGTGGTTTTATGGGTTTTTCCACGTGTAACCTTTCCTTTTTCGAAGCGCCTCCCCCTTTGGGAGTTCTACTTATTTATTTATCTATTTATTTATTATATCCTTCTCCGTTTTCTTCCTCTGTTTAGACGAACTTTCCTACCTTTTCGGACAAGACCTTTTGTAACCTTCGTCCTGTCTTTGTCCTTATATGTCTTTAATTGATATTAGCCCTTGTGGCCAATAAAACGAATTAATTATTATTATTATTATTATTATTATTATTTAGAAAATTACTATTTTTAAATCTCACAAGGTGAGATATTCAGCAACAGTACTTTATAGTAAAGATTGTTTGCCAACATAACATGGCAGTCCTGGTTTAGGACGAATGTTGCTGTAATTTAGCTCCGGGAGACATCGTCTCCAGCTTGCTATACGACACTGATCTGTGTCCTTATATTTTCGAACAAGGGAATCTAGCACATCCATTCAGCTCAAAACAATATCTGTGTATCGCGATTTCCGGGTTATTTCCCTTCATCAGCATAGAATAATTGTTATTATTATCATTATTATCTTTTATGAAAGACTTTCGAATTAATTACTGGTTATTCTTCATTTGAAAGCAGGCAACAACAAATCACCAAAATGTTTCAAGTAGTACTTTCTCCTGTGACCCAAAACGACAATACTCTCCTTAGATTGCGAGCTGTGTCCCACACTGCTGTCTTCCGGATCACTTCGAGCCTGAAAGCAGCTCCCATATTCTTAATATGTTTTTCATAGTCCTTGGAAACTGCTCCTAATACTCCAATTACCACCGGTATCACCGTTACGTTTCTCATGCCCTATAACTTCATGTCTTGTCCCGCAATGGCTGGTATTTCTCTAGTTTTTCTGTGTCCTTACATTTCGTCTGGTATTGCAACATCTATTATATTTACTTTTTTTCCTCTTCATGGATGAGCACGAAATCTGGTCACCTCGTCTCCATGACTTGGTCGCACTGCATGTTAAAATTCCAGAGTATTTTGTAATGTTCGTTTTCTATTATTCTCTCTGGCTTGTGTTTATACCATTGTTCGGTCTCTCGAGGTTTGCTTTACCGCACAACAACCAGGGGACATATCTGACCACATTGTCGTGTCTCCTTTTATATTCGCGTTATGCGAGCTTACAGCCCTCACTAACAATATGGTTTGTACTTTCTCCCTTCTTAGAGCACACCCTACACTGTGGCGCGTCAGTACTTTTATCAATGAGGTATTTGGAGTAGCCTGTTCTGAGAGTGTGTTCTTTAGCGCTGCACACAAATTCCTCACAACCTTCACAACACACTAATCCCTGTCCGCCTTCCTTCTTCTTTACATACAAAGTTGTCACATCACTCTTGGGGTGATTTACGTGTTCTCCGGTCTATCTCTTGTAATTCATGCTTCTTCCAAGATACTATATCTGCTCCATATCTCATCAGAGCAACTGGCCACGTATTAATAACTCTAATCGTATAGCGGCTATTTACCTTCGAAAGGAGCACAAGCCGAATACTCCTCAAATAGGACTTTCTTGTACATTTCTTTCATCTTGTGTTCATTCATCTTATCTCTTTCAATGATACCCAGGTACTTATATCCTTCCTCTCCGACTTCCTTTATAATTTCACCACTTTCCTGCTTGATATCATAGCTTTTACTGATTTTCCCCCTTTTGAGAATCATTACACCACATTTCTCGAACTCAAATTCCATGCCAATATCTTTGCTAATCATCTGAACCGTTATCATCAAACTCTCAGTCTCTTCCTCAGTCTTAGCGAATTGCTTTCGGTCATCCATAACCCACAGGTTGCTTACTTTCACCCTGCCTAGCATGTACCCCACACTCATCTTTCTTAAAACGATCGTGAGTGGCAGTATGCAGACAACAAATAGGAGAGGTGACAGACTCTTCCCTTGAAAGATTCCTCTTTTGATATTTACCTCTCCCAGCTTATCTCCCCATGCTGTGAGTTCAGTTCCCCACGTTGTCATTGAATTTTGTATTAACTTCAGGATATTGTGTGAGACCTTAAGCAGTTTAAGGCATTCAATAATCCACGAGTGTAGGACCATGTCATATGCTTCCCTGTAATCTACCCATGTCATCGCCAAATTTCTGTGTCTCTCTTGCAATCAGCCAGGATAGTCTTATTGATCGTTCGTTCCTCTACTCTTACGTCTACACCATTTTTGTTCCACTGGTAGTAGCTCGTTCTCATCTAGGTACTTATAGATACTGTTTGATATGATGCCCGACATCAGTTTTCATATCAGTGGCAAACAAAATATTGGTTGGTAATTTCCAACTACATTCCATTTACTTGTGCCCTTTTGGCATAGCACCGTTCTTCCTTTTGTTATACAGGCCGGTACTTGGATGTCACTACTCAGTATTTCGCCCATCTGTCTCGCAATTCTCCTGTGTACAGCTGTCAAGTTTTTAAGCCAAATTATTTATTATTATTATTATTATTATTATTATTATTATTATTATTATTATTATTATTATTATTATTATTATTATGTTGTTTTTTTTTCTGCTTTCTTCAAATCTTCCATTTCTCGCCGAGTGTTTTCCGTACACCTAGGGCAGAGAAACTCGTTGTATGCATTCCCAGTTTACACACGCAAATTCACAGGTAAAATATGCAATAAAAAAAAAAAAATTCAATGACTGGATGTTGTTTTCACAGCGATAATGCTCTTCTCAGTACATGAGTCGTTCCAGTTAACACGATTTTTTGCCCTTCCTGTAGGGATGGTAAGCCTGGTATCATTTTCAAATAGGTTTCAGTACCTTTTTTTTATCATTCCTAGAGATCCTACAATCACTGGTACGGTATTCGCCTTGAGGTGCCACATTTTTTTCAATTTCTATTAGCAAGTCTTTATATTTACTGATCTCGTCAAATTCTTTCGCCGGGAATACTCACAAGGAATACTCATGTCAATTAATAAACACGTCTTCTTTGTCTGATCTTTTATAATAAAATCCGGTTTACTAGCTTTTATAGCCTTGTCGGTATGTACGGGGAAATCCCAGAGAATCGATACATTTTCTCCCTCAGTCACAGCTTCAGGTTGGTGTTTCTACCATTTGTCAGCGGTTTTGATTTTATAATGCCGACATATTGTCCAGTGTATTATTATTATTATTATTATTATTATTATTATTATTATTATTATTATTATTATTATTATTATTATTGTTACTGTTGTTGTTGTTGTTGTTGTTGAGTGAGAGAGCAGTACACGCCATGGTGATCTCATATTAAGAGAAACAATCCATGACCTTGCAGTTGGGCTTCAGTTACAATTTTCTTCAGGTTGAGTAGCCCAACGTGATCAAAAGGTCCCTGAATAAGGGTTGTTGAAAGATGTTGAGCGAAACAACTGTGTTTCCAGAGATGAATTATTCAACCCCAAAGAATTTCTCTCAACATATGGTTCTGATGCTCTCTCACTACTTTTGTTCTTGTTCAGAGATGCACATATCGTCAGCAACTAAGGGACATGCTGAACTGCTTATGGTCAAACCACGGACAAGAAAATCTGTGGTATTAAGCAGAATATTTGCTGTAGCCCATCTTTTATACCAAGACAAAACAATGTGCATGATAACACTTCCAATCAGTTAAGATCGGAAGCCATGAGAGCCACTGCTTGGTACTGCATTAAGGCATTTATTATTATTATTGCTGTTGTTGTTGTTGTTATTATTATTATTATTATTATTATTATTATCATCATCATCATCATCATTATTATTATTATTATTATTATTATTATTATTATTATTATTATTATTATTATTATTATTATTATTATTATTCAGTAGTTTTATTTTTATAACGTGCTTTCACTTCACCACGGAGCGCAGCTCTGTGTGCCTTGGGTATGTGCTGCGGTTTGCTGTGATGCTCTTATAGTTACTGTATTGAAAGTGTTTTGCGTAGGATGTGTGCCGTGCCCAGTAGTGGAATTCTCTGTATGTTATATATATTTGTAAGACCTGGTGTTTTTGTTATGTATTTGTCTGAATAATTTTTTATCATACCTAATGCGCATCCTACGATAGGAATTGTTTCTGTTTTTAGATTCCACATTCGAGTTACCTCTATTTCCAGGTCTTTGTATTTTGAAAATTTCTCCATTTCTGTTAGGGAAACGTTGTCATCTGCTGGTATTGATACATCAATTAGAAAGCATTTTTTTCTTTATGATCTCTGACAACTATATATTTTTCACTATCTTTTGTGTATCTTGGAGTACGTTGTTCCATGTGTTCGTCCACATTTTAAGACGTTAGGACATGATATAAAGGGGAATCGGTAGCTATTCGTTTCCGGTCGAACATTCTTCATTGGCTCGTAATAT
>NC_068982.1:89104742-89114742 GCF_001194135.2 Octopus bimaculoides | reverse complement strand
ATGAATGGAGGATCCACTCAAGAGCAGAAGTAGCAAGATTATACTTACTCAGAAAGGAAGGCGAAAGAGGGTTAATATCAGTAGAAGACTGCGTAGAGTTAGCTAGAGTAGATATAGACTCCTATGTAGGTATTAGTGAAGAAAGTTTATTAAAAGCTGCTTAGAGTCACAACAAGGCATAGGGAAAACAAAAACCCAAACGAAGTTATAAACTAGAAAAAAGAACAGAAATTATCTGACTGGCAAGAGAAAGCTTTGCATGGTAGATTTCCAAAGAGAGTTGCAGCAAATAGTTGTAGCGAGACATGGTTATGGTTGCTGACAGGAAGGCTGAAAAGGGGGTGAGAAAGTTTGTCAATAGCTGCACAAGGTCAAACACAACGGACTAATTGGATAGAAGCCAAGATAGACAAAAACCAACTAGATTCCTAATGTAGGCTATGCAAATCAAAAGAGGAAAGCAAGTGAATATAGCATGCTGGCTCAGAAAGAATACAAGAAAAGACATGGCCACCAAGGGAAAGTAAACCACTGGCAGTTATGTTAATAGCTGTCATGAACACGATCCTAGCAAAATACTAGAACGTAAGAAATATAAAATGCTATGGGACTTTAACATTAGACTGACAGAGTAATAGAAGTTAGGAGGCCCGACTTAGTAGTAGTCAATAAAGAGAATAGAAAGTGCCAAATAATTTACTTTACAGCCCCAAATAATGAAAAAAAATCAGTATGAGAGTTATAAAAAATTAGCGAAGTGCGAGGACCTAGCCATTGAATTACAGAGACTATGGAAAGAGCGGGTAAAATGTAACTGGAACTATCCCTAAATATTTGAACAAATGGAGAGAAGCATAAAACCCAGTTTAGTACAGCTGCAGAAAACAGTGTTATTAGGGACAGCTAGGCTATTTAGGAGGGTTCTTGGCATCTAAGGTTACTTGTTGTAGCCCCCCGGTGTTAAGATTTTTCTTTTCCAACAATCTAACCTGTCGTGCATAATAATAATAATAATAATAATAATAATAATAATAATAATAATAATAATAATAATAATTGTTATTATTATTATTATCCTTTCTACTATAGGCACAAGGCCTGAAATTTTCGGGGAGAGGGTAAATCGATCACATTGATTCCAGTACTAGACTGGTACTTAATTCATTAACTTCGAAAGGATAAAAGCCAAAGTCGACCTCGGCGAAATTTGAACAGATCGTAGCGGCAGACAAAATACTGTCAAGCATTTCCCCCATCGTGCTAACAATCCTGCCAGCTCGCCGCCACCAGGCAATGGTTCTCATGGATTCTGTTCTTAACTGATTGGAAGTGTTATCATGTACATTGATTTGTCTTTGTATAAAAAATGGGCTTCAGCAAATATTCTACACAATAGCACAGATTTCCTTGTCCGTTGTTTGACCTTAAGCAGTTGAGCGTGTTCTTCAGTGACTGACGATATATGCATCTCTGATCAAGAGCGGGAGTAGTAGGGATCATCATAGCCATGTGTTGAGAGGAATTCTTTCGGGTTTGAATAATTCACATCTGGAAACATGGATGTTAATGGGTGTTTTGTTCAACATTATTAAGCAACCCTTATTCAAGGACCTTTTGAGTGGAATAGGCTACTCAACCTGAAGAAAATTCTAACTGGGCCCTTCTGCAAGGTCATGCACTGTTTACCTAGATATGAGATCACCATGTTATGCACATATTGTTGTGATGCATGTTCCTGGTGTATCCTTATCAGATGGATAGTCATGATGGGTATATTAGGCTTCGTATATTTCACCCCAGTGTCACTTTGATGGCATGCACTGCTCTCTCACTCAACAACAACAACAACAACAACAATAATAATAATAATAATAATAATAATAATAATAATAATAATAATAATAATAATAATAATAATAATAATAATAATAATAATGATAATAATAATTCTTTCTAGTGTAGGTAGGAAGCCTCAAATTTTGGGGAAGGGAACTAGTCGATCACACCGAGCCCAGTGTTCGACTGGTACTTATTGCATTGACTCCGAAAGGAAGAATGGTAAAGTTGAATTCAGCAGGATTTCAACTCAGAACGTTAGGTCGAAGGAAATGTTGCTAAGAATTTTGTCTGGCTGTCCGGCATGCCAACGATTCTCTCATCTTTAATTGCTCCAGTTTTTGGCTCAAGGTTATTAATTTTAGGAGTGGGGTTAATTCGACTACAAAGACCACAGTATTTGGTATATATTTCTTGGACTCTAATGTGATAATCTTACTGTTGTAGAAAGATATGATCGCAGAGGACAAAACTAAAAAGAAAGGTAAAAACAAATGTAAAAAGAAAGGTAAAAACAATACTGTAAGATCATAGATTTTTGCAATACCATGTGATAATAGAATGTCTAGCAAAGAGAAATATAACAACCTAGCCCGTGAGATGAAGAGGTTATGAAACAAAAAAGTCACAGTTGTTGCTCTGGTATGTAGTGCGCTCTGCACAACACCCAAATTACTACCCAAGTGGCAGAAGCGTTTTGAAATTGAAACAAACATTATTGACTTGCAGAAAGGTGCCATCTTGTATTCCAAGAAAGATTCATGAGATTTGAAGAGAATTGTTGTCAGCAAATCTCAGGATAACATCACCACTAATTAAATTAGCATGTAATAACTTTTGAATAAAAATAATAATGATAATAACAATAACAACAACAAGAAAAAGAAGAAGAAAAAGAAGAAGAAAAAGAAGAAGAAAAAGAAGAAGAAGAAGAAGAAGAAGAAGAAGAAGAAGAAGAAGAAGAAGAAGAAGAAGAAGAAGAACAACAACAACAACAACAACAACAACAACAACAACAACAACAACAGCAACCACCACAACAACAACAATGATAATAATAATTAGAAGAGGAAGAAGAAGAATGTATTGATAATCTTCAGTTTGCAAGATCGATGAAATTAGTCTTATGAACTATTACTGTTACATGTCTTATGGACTAAAGAAAATTCATTAGTAGAAAGACTAAGTTCCGTGTTAATACTACAGAGAATTACTTGGATATTTCATAAGTTGATGTGTTGCAGAACAGTGCCAAGTCCTAGGTATTGGTTACCATTCACATGTCTGATTGTCCCAAAGGAATCTTCTAAGCTATCGCTAAGATAAGGACACGCTGGATTATGTAGTCTTAGGTACCCTAGTCTGAAGAACAGGAAGCATGATCATGGGGATGAAACGCCCTTGGTCATGCATCTGTTTGATAAGGCTTACCCCTGAGTACAACTGGTACTTCGTCGGTTATGATAATTGGGGTTCCAGTCGATCCGATCAATGGAATAACTTGTAAGTCAAATTAAGGCGCAAGCGGTTGAGCACTCAATCCACAGACAGCTGTACCTTTAACGAAGTTCTCAGGGATATTTAGCGTGACACAGAAGACTGGTCCTTTCAATTACAGGTACAACTCATTTTTGCCACTTGAATGAACTGGAGCAATGTGAAATAAAGCGTCTTGCTCATGGACACAACATGCCGCCGGGAATCGAACTCACGACCTTACTCTTGTGAGCTGATTACCCCAACCACTAAGCCACGCGCCTTCACACATGAAAATAAACAATAAGAAATTGACGAAACGTACGTCGCGCTGGTACACGACATCAAAACTCAGCGGGAAAGCTATATCAGCTTATGAGAAACACTCATTATCATCTCTCGAACTGCTAGAAATAACCGATAAAGTTCTATCAACTGAAACATTTTCCTTTCATATAAAAGCAGAAGATTAAAGATTAATTCTAGGGATACTGTTCTAGTAAGGTAAAGTATGAAAGAGTGTCAGGAAAATTATCAGAGATTATGCACCAATGTGATAGTAGCAACTTGATGTGAAACAGTTACTGCAAAGTAATTTATCCGACAGACGCTCTAATGACTCTGTTAATTAGATACTCTATAAGATCTAGTACAAGGCTAGCCGTTTTAAGAGAGAGAAGTAAGTTGATTACATCAGCTCCAGTACTTAAATGCCAGGGGACCCTTCAAGGTTGATAAAAAAATCACTAATCCAAGGCAGTGAATCAGCGCAAGTGTTTTAGTGTGAAGTATGAAGCTTTGCAGTATCCAATCTGGCATTTTGCGTTCTGAAAGCAACGTCTGCGACGGTATTGATGGTCATTCTGTCGTCTCCAAGGCATTGGCCTTTCCCTTGCATAACATTAGTGGTGTGAAGAGAGATGGCGTGCGTGCATGGTCATAGAATTCCAGTTACATAATCAGCTTTTTTCTACAGTGGCCCTAAATCAATAGTGGCCAGGGTTCTGCGACTAGGGTCATATATTCAAACCTGAGACATCGTAACCTAAGTAACTTCTCAATTGTTACAGTGCCGAACGAAACGATTTATAGTCAATGACAACCGAGATTCTCCACCCGAAGCAAATTATTAATTTTCGATAATTCCGAGTGTAACTGTCAGTTTGTGTATGTGTGTGTGTGTGTGCATGTGTATATGTGCATGTGTATGTGTGCGTGTGTGTGTGTATGTGTGTAAGTGCGTGTGTGTGTAAGTGTGTGCGTATCCCTTTTTTCAGTTGTCATTTATTAACCAGAAGATTCCTCAGTGTGATAATGTTTGTCACAATTTTTTAATGTATTCAGTTGTTAGAGACTTCTGTATTTATGTAGTGAATGCCAGTCTGTTATGTGTTTTGCCAATAGGAAGAAAAGAGATTTAGAGATCAGCTCAGCAAGTTAACAAAATACTTTGATTATATTACAGCCTTGCTGCTTGCATGGCTGAGTTATGCTACTTCATAAAACTAATTTACGGACAAATGGACTTGCTTGTTCACATTTAACTCTCTCTGCCAAGAACGCAGTGCAGTACTGACAAGATGACAGGACCCGTGGACCCGTCGGCTAATATTCATCGACTTCACTAACTCTGTTTAGTCGGCAGACGAAGAATGTTTGGCTAGAACTTAAACTTACTACTAGATAATATACAGTATTAAGCAAACAATCAAAATATAGAATTGAATACTTCTTCCAGGAGAAATAGAATCGATTCCATTTATAGCTGGAATTTAATTAAAATATAGCCTTGTTAGTTTGTGTTGCAGGACCTTGCTTTTATATAAGACCACGTGAGAAGCAAGCTTATAACTAAAACCTTATGAATAACAATGAAATGGATGGGAATTTCTCGATTTTTATCAAAAGAATTTATACAATTTTAAATCGAAAATTGGACTTTATCTTATTGGCATATCCAACGACCAAATTCTGCAAAGACTTTCAATTTTATTGAGTTCGTGTTTATCATTTTTATCCAGAAATTATCAGAACAAGATTAATAGTATTTACCCTTCAACGTTCAGTTAAAATAACAAAATATCACCAAATGCTTCTGAATAATAAATCAACCGGTTTAACACTATTTTCAGTTTAAATCTCATTATTGTTTGTTTGTTTTTATTGTTATTGTTATATTTAGTGGGTCTGTGAGTGAGCAGGAGCTGGAATAGCACAAATAGCTTCTTTTGAATCAATAAACTCTGTCTTATGCTTCAAGTTAAACTTTTGGTCACGATTTCCTTTGTTCTTCTCACTCACTGCACTCTAATCTCACAGGACACACTTCAGTTTTGTTTAGCATTTATAAATACGATAAAGAAGGACAGGATCCATGGTCTCACGTTTCTTTTCTGGTCGGGAAGTATGATTCGTCTTATTATTTTAACGAAGAAGAAACTTTAAAATATTTAGCTCAAAGGGGCAGTATTCAATCAGATGCGTGGAGAGGATTAAAGTTATTGGTAAATCTAATGTGAGACTTAGAATTTGTGAGAGTATTGTAGTCTGGAGTCAGGTAGAAAGTGGGATATATCATGTTAAGTCATCCTAAATATTTATGGATGACTTAAGATTGGAACTGAATGCAAAAATTGAGAGAAGTGGATGCTTGGCGGAGGAAGTTACGGCAGACGGACTGGTTCAATGAGTTTTTTTTATTTTTATTATCCTTTATGTACCAGAGACTGTAAGTATCAGTTCACTAAATTTAGAATTGCTCTTCTCTAAGTATACATATTTTATAAATAAATCATAGGTGAATCATAGATCAAGTTCAAACAAATGTTATAAGTATTGCTTGCTTTAAATTATTATCGGACCAATGAGAAATTATGCAATTGAACACATACGAGATACATATTTTTGTATATATCACAATATCCCAGGGGCAAAAATAGATGGTCAGAATCCTTAACAATATAGACACATGCAAATTTAATAAAGTTAATTAAAAGTGGAAGAATGCAGGGCTGTGTGGTTAGGAAGTCAGTTTCATAACTATACAGATACCACTGCACGGCACTTCGGGCAATTGTCCTTTATTATAGAATCCTTTGTTCTGTGTAAAATTAGGTCGAATGAAATAGAGTGGAGGCAAGCCACTGAGAAACTATTCCCGTTCATAGTAAATTTAATCAGTTTCTCGGCCAGTTCCTAAGATAACATTATGGCGCCCACTTTTTTGTAAGACTTCGGTGAGATTTCCGATGAGAGAATAAACATTTTCACTTTATTTCACTTGTCATAGAAAATATCACCAACAGCTACACCATCATAACTAGCAACAATACCTACCATTACTTAAATACATTAAACTATGATCAAATGCGTTCTATTCGTGACCTTCCCATATTATTCTTTATACATAGTATTCTCTGGACTACTTTATTATTTGTGTTCATTTTAAAGATAAGTATAAGTTTAGGGAGATGTGACCGCTGTCTCTAACCAGCGAACCGACCATATACAAGCGCTCTGTCGTTGGCGTCAAGTAGATTTTTGAAATATTGACTTTATATAGTAGTTAATACTTTCTTGATGCGTTAGTTGCATTTGTGGATTTTATGAACTCTAAAAGGTAATATGGATGTTACGCAAGTCATTGCTTTCAATATTAGAGTTTAATTCAAATGCCGTCGGAGCCGACTTTTCTTTTCAACCTTTCAGGGTCGATAAAATAAGTAACAGTTAAACACTGGGGTCGCTGTAATCAACTTCTCCTTCCCCACAAACCACTGACTTTATGCTAAAATTTGAAGCCTATATTAGTTTTGCGGAGCCTCTTTAAGTCATTCTCACAGATGAAGTTGAACCTAACCTTAGAAGCCAAGAAATGGCCTACACTAATACTGTTACATATAACGACGAAAGTTCATACCTCGTGATGTCTATTTACAACTAAATAAACCTGACAATTTCAGTGTATTAGTTACGGATATATTACAGTATCAGTGACAATACGTGAGCTACCGACCACTCAGCTGTGAGCTCAGAACCTTATCCACTCACCTATATAGAATAAGTAATTACTGACCTCTCGACAGTCCCTTATCGACTCGTTCATCTAATATAATTATAATATAGTTGCTGACGTCGCATATGGTTGTCCAGTCTTTTATTAACTTCTGTAACTAATACACTTATAATATAAATTATAGTTTCCCAACCTATATTCTCCCTGATCCCACTATAACTTTTCAGAAAAATCTTTCTCCGTCAGTGGTTCGAAAAAATGTATTAGTGTAGTATGTTTGCTGAGAAAAAAAGATTTTCGAAATTCCATGTCCCCTTAAAGAAAAAAATAGAAAAGTTTTGGATCCCATGCCCCATCACATTATTCCCAGGCCGCAGCGTTGGGGCGTATGTATCACTGTTCCTTATCGTGTCATTTGTCTAATATACTTACAGTATAAATAATTAATTTCTAATACAGATATAAGGCCTCGGATGTGGGAAAGGGAACTTATAGAGATTACGTCATCCACAGAATTTGACTGGCACCTTATTATATCGTCTTCGGTAGAATTAAGCTATAAGTTCATCTCGAACTTGATGGTATTTGAACTCAGAGCTTAATTAAATGTTGTCTAGTTGTCTCGTCTGATGATTCAATCATTTTGCCAACAATCTACCGCCTTTATGTTAATGATATCAAAAGTGTAACCTAGTAAGTCAAAAATCAAAGAAGCGTTGATACCAGGCTGTGTTGAAATCGTTGTGTCTATGGCAAATCAGCAGGTTTCGATCACAATCCTCTTAAATCAATATTTAGAACTGAGTGAAATTGTCGGGAACATTACAGAGATCATATAGTAATTATATAGTAACATGTAGTCTTAGTCATTCAAAGTTAATCGTCTTTGTTTTGAACATATCATCCTAATGGCTATGGGAAATGAACCGTAGATCCTTCAGTTGTCTCTGCGAAACCCCTCGAAATTTGAAGAGAATATATTTAATTTGGGTTGAATTGGCTTTTGGTGCGTAAGCCGCACATATTTTGTCAGCTTTAGAGGGATGAAAGATAAGATCAGTTTCAACAGAATTTCATGTCAGAACATCAAATATAAAAATCTGAAGTAATTGTTTGCAACACAATTCACAAAGTCAGAAATTTGGGAAAGAGAATTGATTAAATTGATGTGAGCACTTGATTGACTAGAACTTTATTTCATCGTTCTCTGGGGGACGAAAGTCAAAAATTTATCAAGGTCGAATTTAAATTTAGAACATAGAATAGTGACAATTAAATACTGATTCTCTAGCGATTTTGCCAAACAGTCGCCTTATCGCAATCTAAAACAGGACGAAACATTGTTTTCACTACATCGCCGTTCTTCATAGAGATGAAAGACAGACCGATGATAGTACAAACGGTCTTTGTGGCATTTTGTCTGTCTTTTTGCTCTGAGCTCAAATTCTGCCGTGGTCAACTTTGCCTTCCTTTCAGAAATCGATAAAATAAGTATCAGTTAAGCATTAGGGTCGATGTAATCGACTTACCCCATGTCCCAAAATTTCATGCCTTGTGCTTACAGTTGAAGGGGTTATTACAGTCCATGGGAAGGTGGCGAGCTGACAGAATCGTTAGCATGAGGGACAAAATGCTTAGCGGCATATCATCCGTCTTTACGTTCTGAGTTCAAATTCCACCGAGTTCGACTTTGCTTTCATCATTCCGGAGTCGATAAACCAGTCGAGATCTGGGGTTGATGTAATCGACTTACAATCTCAACAAAATTACTGACCTTGTACCAAAAGTTGTAACTCTTATTACAGTTCACTGGGTTTTTTTCAGTCATTATATATCTTAGATAACATTATCCAGTGTGTCCTCTTTTAATTTCATGGAGATTTAGCTGTTCTATGTTAATAGTTTGAGAGATCCCTTTGCTGTTAAACCATGGTGTGTGTTAAGCCGACACTACCAATGCTACCAACCATAAAGAAAGAAAGGAATTATTGGGATGTACTGTAACAACAGCAAAATACAATAACCCTTTAATCATTTAAACGTTGACTTACTGGAAAAGGAAATGAATGTAAATTTTAATAGGAAAACAAGATGGTGGAGAATAAAAAGAATGGAATAGAACGTGTTTGGTGAAAGCATGAAAGTCACAACCACGATTTACATATCGCCAGTTCAACAAAAGAAGTCAAGCAAATGATTCTCTTTATTACATAATGCGTGAAATAAATACACAAATACCTAAATGTGTAAAATTTCGTTTGAAAAGGAGTGGAATGAAATAGGAACGTAACTACAGTCAATTCTCTTTGATTAAAATTTTATTGTTTCTGGTAACTTAATTGCAGCCAATTCTTGGAACAAATTGCTTGTTTTTATCAAGAACTGGCAAAAATAAAGTTACTTACGCCACTTATTTAGCTAAATAACTGGCTTGTTATCAAGACAACGAAAAAGATTTTATGTAGTCTCTCAACTTGCTAGAAATAGCACTCAAGATTACTCTCAAATAAAACCTAACCTTATTAAATAAGACAAAGACATTAGATAGTATAGTTCTGCGTTCTTAAAAAAAAATGGGATGATCAATATTGTGTTTAAACTTAGAGGTTGTTCTATGAAGATGGAAATGGGGCTAACAAGCATCATTGTTCTATGAGGATGGAAATGGGACTA
>NC_068982.1:89099742-89102242 GCF_001194135.2 Octopus bimaculoides | reverse complement strand
AAGTGACAGGACGCGAAAGCTGTTGTTACTAGAACAGCTTTGGACACGGTTCATGAAGAGATCATCTCATCTCTATTCCAGGAGCAAAGTAGGAAGTTCAGGGTCTCTTCCCTAGTTATAACTAGCAGCGCCAGACCATCGTTTTCTGATAATGAAGAGGAGGTGGAGAGCGAATAGGGGTGGAAAACTGCTACAAAGAGCGGGAAGGACAAAAAAAAAAATGAAAAAGAAAGGAAAGGAGCTGAAGTAAGCTCAGCTCCTGTATACATAAAAATGAAGCTAACCGTCTTTTGACTAACAAACGAAGAACTGATAGACGAGTTAAAATATTTACATGATTATTTCGTGACAAATTCATTGCATATTGGCGAGAAAAGTGTCTCCGATTAAGTAAAGAATGTGATAAATCAGAATATTAAGAAAAAACAGCTTCGAATCAGCCTAAGGAAAACATTTCAGAAAAACATTATCAGGACTCTCTAAGTAGCTTCTTAGCCTCCCCCGACACCAAAATTGCTCAGAGGTAATTTTGGAACGAATAAACGCATTAATTATGAAACCTGAAAAAATGTCATTATAGTTGTGAGAGGTCCATGTGTGGGTGGTGCACATAAATGTATGATCATTGTTTAAATTCTATTTTGTTTTAATTTTTGTTCGTTGTTTTAATGTTCCTTGGAGGATGAGTGGGATGAAAAACAGATTGGCATCGGCGGGATTAGAACTCGCATCACAAAAGAACGTAACGACATATTTGTCTTGTCCATTCAATAATAATAATATAAATGATGATGATGCTTCGTTTTATTGCCATAGGAGCATCAGGTGAGGAGGCCATTACAAGGACAGTTTTAAGAAGAAAAATTTAATTTTAAGAAGGCAGAAAAAGAAATGACATTAATAATCGCTTCCATCACAGAGCTGATCTGGTGCTAAACAACCAAGATGACAAATTCACGGGAGATAGAATTTACCATAACAAGCAAGGAAATAAATATTTTGAACGTTATTGTCATCATTAGCAGTACTAAGCTCTATGTATTTCTCATCGTTATATGCTTATTTTTGTTTACTTCCATGATTAAAAAGCATTCATTCAGTCTCCCTCGCATAAGCCACATTCATTACTTACACTTAAACGAGGATAGAACTAAAAGTAGCTTTGGGAGCTGATTACATTCATAGCACAGTACCGGCGACAACACTTGAAACAACGATCCAGTGGCTGGATGCTACAAGTTGGGGACAAATCTCCACCCAAAACATGGGTTTAAATAGTGTGATCATTAAGCTATCAGAATTCTGGCTACATGTAGCACAAGCGCTTAGATATTATGACTAAATCGTACCGAAATTATATAGACTTAAAAAAAAACGTGAAGGGCCTATTACACAGTGTAGTACTAGATATCTCATTCAAGACTGTCACCGTGGAATACTTTTGTGTTTCTTCAGGATGGCTCAAGAGCCACACAGTAAAACAAAGATTTTCGATGTAAAACTCCTTGTTAAACTGGTAGCATTGTTCTCTTCTTCTCTTTGTTTCTTCCTTTTTCCTTATATCATATATATACCCTTTCGTATATATATATATATATATATATGTATGTGTGTGTGTATAATATATATATATATATATATATATATATTTATACATATATATGAGTTTTACTATCGTCTGTCCTTAGCTCTTACTTAGGATTACCTGCCACTCTTTGGGTTTTCTAGATACCAATACTTTTTATACACTCACGATATATATATATATATGTATATATATATATATATATATATATGTGTGTGTGTGTATTATGTATATAGGCAGGTATGTATGTATGTATATATGTATGTGTGTGTGTGTGTTTGTGTAAATATTTGTTTTCCCTCTCGGGTCCTATTAAAAACAATTTCAGATTAGAATAAAGAATTTTCAAAACTTTTTTTGTTGTGTACAGTACACGTCAATTATGTATTTACAAGAAGAGGGGTGACAGTCACTTCAAAGTTTCGGCTTTTATATCATAATATAGGTTATTATTCGTGGTTAGAATAGATATTTCAAGATAATAAGATCCTGGTTTCGATATCTGGAAAAAGCAGAGCGATGCTAAACAATATTCTGATGCAAGCTCCAGCCGAGTGCTACAGCACTCCGCCGACTTTCACATCCTGAATGTTTCTCTAGGTCGTGTAATGGGTTACGACTTTGTAGATATTGAAAACTATTACCGAAAGAATGGTATATGCTAACATGTCTTACTCATTAGCAAGAGACGGTTGCTGCATATATGTATGTATGTACAGACACACACACATATATGTCTGATACACACACACATAAACTGTCCGACGAACGGTAATGTAAAACACTGAGTAGCAGATTTTTGTAATGTTTTTGTGGTGTTTTTGCAGCTTTAATAAAAAAGTATATAAATATGTATGTATGTATACACACACACACACACACACACACACACACACACACACACACACACACACA
>NC_068982.1:89096385-89099251 GCF_001194135.2 Octopus bimaculoides | reverse complement strand
ATATATGTGTGTGTGTGTGTGTGTGTGTGTGTGTGTGTGTGTGTGTGTGTGCGTGTGTGCGTGTGTGTATGTATGTAAAATACTCAACCACTACGAGCTCCACAACCGAAATTTTACTAAGGAAAAGAATAAAAAATTACCAACTTCCTAACCACACTAACATAAATAAACCTAGAAATACTGACAACAAATACCACAACTGTATAATTAAAGATAAAAATAGGAATATTAAACCAATAAAGAGTAAAAATAAGAATAATCTAAACACACCAAATTACTTCAATGACATGCATAACCATGGCACTCAAATTAATAAGGATGAGAATAAAATAGCAAAAAGGAAACCAATACCTTATATTAGAAAAGCTGACCTTCTAAACACAAAGCAAACAAACAATAATACTACTTTGATTATAATCCCTTTTGCCAGACATTTAAAATCTAACTTTATTAGATCCATTAGAATGATAATTAATAAAAACTTCAAAAAGTCTAAATATACTAAAATATTTAATAATGAAAAAAATAGATTTTGATTTTCAGTTTCTCCAAATCTTTTGGGGATAATTTCTTCTTTTAACAATAATAAAGAAAAAAAAAACACTAAAACTATAAATGATACCTCTCATAATCCTACAATTAACAACAACAATATTGCTAATAACCACAATTCTATTAATCCAACAAAATATAGTGATATAACACCACTACATCACCCACAAATTCAAATTGTAATTGTCGAGACCCTAATGCCTGTGAAGTAGATAGAAATTGCAAAATGAAAGTTGTATACTTAGCAACTATTATAACTCAAGACCCCTTTAGATACATATACGTAAGGTGCACCCAAAACTCAATTAAATCGAGAATTTCTAACCATAAATCTACTTTTAAGGACCTTTTAAATCCACATTTTTATCTTTCTAGACACTGTAAGTACATACTACTTTAATTGTAATTTTAACAATTGCTTCTCTGTTTTTACTTATTTTCTCCTTTAATATGAATACGTGTTACCTTATTATGATTTTTATGTAAACATAATGGTACAAGACCTGAAAATGGTACATAATGGTACACCTGAAAATTTGGCACTTCAAAAGAAATAATATTAATTTCTCCATTTCTTGGAAAATCCTAACTTTTTCCCTCTCAAATAATAATAAAAATTTGTAGATTATGTTCAGAAGAAAGCTATAACATAATGAGAATCAATGCAAATTTAGCTAATATTAGGGATGAAAAAGTATATCATGTAATCACATTACCAAATTCCTGTTCATTAATCTAAAATAACTCTTCATTTATCTTTTTCTTAGTTTGATATTTTTTAAAAAGTATATATTTATATATTTCCCTTTAGTATGTAATATAATTACTCTTCACATCCCTTTACATTACTATATCTTATACTATCTTTATACATTTTTTTCTTTAATATTTCCTTCTGACAGCTGGATGACCCCCTATATATAGGACTATCACTTTATCTGTCTCCCTATACTTTTTCACTCAACACGCTTGGATATAGGAACTTATCTTTCCTTAGTACGTAATATACCTATACATTTTGTACTTTACTTGTATATTGTGTCCATGTACTCCCTTTCTTATACCTCTCTCCTCCTCACAACTTACCTATTCTAATTATTACTTGTTTGTTATTAGTTACTCTACCTTATAATCATGTATATTTTATTACTGGCATATGTACACATGTATCCACATATACGTCTTTTAGGTGATCTACATGTCTACATACGCTACATACGCTAATATACACCTTTTGTGTAACCCACACATTCCTATCCAAATTTTAATTTTTTTTACTGATCTCCTTCTCCGCTTATTTATCTCTCCTACATTTACTTTGGTCTATCTAACTTCATATTATCCCTTTTAAATTCACATTTGTATAGTGTAAGTACATACTACTTTATATAGTAAGTACATACTACTTTAATTGTAATTAAGTACATACTACTTTAACTGTAATTTTAACAATTGCTTCTCTGTTTTTACTTATTTTCTCTTTTAATATTAATACGTGTTACCATAATATGATTTTTATGCAAACATAAGTCATTTATATGAATCATCTTCTCTCTTTATAACTCATACTCATTTCTCTATTTGTTCCTATTTGTTTACGTTAACTATCTAGTATTAGCTTCTCATATACCACTCCTTCATGTTAAACTTCATTATTCTGTATAGACTTTTTAAAATATATTATATTACTTATTGATTACAACGGTTAGGTTGAATTTACACTTGGTATTGTCTTCTCATTGGACATTTCTCCTACTTACCTGCCCTACGCTGCATATATGGATCTACAATTCTAATTTCCATTCTTATCTTTCGAGAGAACGTTTACGATATCTCTTTACTTATATCTTCAAATAACCATTAAAGCCGCTAGTTATGGTTCAATATCCGACATGACTCCCATCTCTTTCTCACACAGATACCAATATGACTCTCCTAGATCCATTTTTTTCTTCTCTATTCTTCTTTAAGTTCCTTGTATTGCGGTTTCTTTCCTTTCTGCACTGAAGAGTACGATGATATTTATTTACTTTAATTCAATCATGAATTTATATTATTACATCTTTGTACGAAACAATCGTCTGCAAGAATTAAACTTCATATAAATTTTAACAACTTGTTTCCTCCATTTTAACGAATTTGATGGGATATATGGTACTTCATTCCATAAATTCATCATACATTATACTTTCATACCTGCGCAAATTTACGCCCGTAAGCTCCCAGCAAAGTATGAAGAATCAACATTAGAAAGTGTTTGGAAACTTCCAATAAAAGGACGAATCCACATTCAAAATTTATAAACATATATATA
>NC_068982.1:89092903-89095157 GCF_001194135.2 Octopus bimaculoides | reverse complement strand
ATATGTATATATATATATATATATATTTATATATCTGTGTGTGTCTGTGTTTGTACCCTCACCATCGTTTGACAACCAATTTTGCTGCGTTTACTTCCCCGTAACTTAGCCGTTTGGCAAAACAAATCGATAGAATAAGTACTAGGCTTACAAAGAATAAATCCTGGTGTCGATTTGTTCGACTAAAGGTGGTGCTGTAGCATGGCCGCAGTCACATGACAAAAACAAGCAAGACAATAAAAAAGTATCCTATTTTAATCCCGAGCAACTCCAGGTATCTCTGCTAGTATATATATATATACATTAGTAGTAAACACGAATGGCGTTTAAAATTTACGCTTGCCGTTTCAGTAAAATTTTATGTAATGTAAAAGATTACAGCATAATAAACAATATACCATCATCAGATAAAACTTTAAACAGGTGAGATTTTAACAGTCGAGCCCACCACATGTTGCTTATGTCCAAGTCAACTGTTTAAAATCTTACATATTTAAAATTTTTGTATGTTATGACTTTATCTTTTACGACTGAATTACGTAAAATTCTGTCAGAGCAGCTGTCGTAAACTTTATACTCCATTCGTGTTTGCTATTTTATACCTATGCCATACCTAAGATCTGCTGATGAATCGGATCGATGGTTACAAATTGGAAATGGTACTCGCATATCTGACGTTATTCTGCCAGCACTTGAAGTCTGCAGAATCGCTTTATTTCAACGCGAACTGTATGTGTTTGTAGCAAACCATTTTCTGGAGTCTTACATGTTGGTGTGCCTTGGGTCTTAAAGAATCCTTATGACTATTACACACACGCACACACACACACACACACACATGATATATACATGTGTGTGTGTGCGTGTGTACATGTGCGTTTGCGTATGAATGTATTCATGCATAAATGTCTATTCATACATAACAGTAAAATCGCATATATTTTTATATTGCTGTGGGAAAGCTTTCATGCGTCCTCTCCGTATTATATGTCGAACAAAGTAACTTTCTGTAAGAATGGCATTTTTTTTTTCATGAATGCTCTTACTTTCATAAAACTTTCTCCGTGGAAATTCTGCATTTAATTTGTGTACTATATGATTGTGCATATTTTTCAATAGTTTGATACTTGAGATGGCATAAATTCCACATAGGTAGTACTGAATATGTAGTCCTAGGAGATGATCTCTTTGAAAATTATATTCTTTGTTGTACACTTGTCATCTGTCCTACTTTAATAACTGTCATCTACTACTTTTATATTTACGTCAAAGACTAGACTCACTTCAGAAAGAGCTACATACAACTGTCTACGAGATAATACTGGTTTACTTCTCTTTCAATAATCTCAGTAACGCTGTTACGTCAGTGTTATGAAAACTATTGAAAATGTCAAGAAAAATAATGCTTCTAGAGTAAACATTTGAAAAATAGGATTAAATCGAAAATATAATTTTCCTATAATATTATTTTGTTACGGTATGACTAAGTTAGCACTGTTTAAACAAATAGAAATGCAACCATACAGACTGCTTATGGCTAGGCTCGAACTCAGATTCCCTATCAACGAAGTAATGTAAATATCTAAATAAGCTATGGATGCTTAAAAAATGTATTATTAAAGCACATGCACGTATGCGTATTCTTTTAATTGTCCCAGGCATTAACTTTCAGTCATGCTGAGGCACCGTCTTAAGGAGCTTAGTCAAATCGCTTCCTGTATTTTATTTTCAGCCTGGTATTATTCTATTGTTCTCGTTTTCCAGAACTGCTAGTTAAAGGGTATATGAATATTCTAACACTGACGATCAAAGGGTGAGAGACAACCGCAAACGAATACACGACGAGTTTCAAATCAAAAGGAATTTGTCGGCCCAAAAATACAGAAGAATATATTTGACGAAAGTGAAGACTGAACTCAAAATCACGTGTTTGCGAAGCAACCTTCTTAAACACACAAATATGCTGGCGAATGTATAAATGATAAACAAACAGTTATTTATAGTTAAATATCTTAGGGACAGTATGCTTTGTATATAAAAAAAAAATTAGGTCTTCGATTTTGTTCTATAGTTATATTACATATGAATAGCGTAGCAGATTATTATAGATTTCTTTTGCTGACGCAGACCACCACGACTCGCCTTCGATTCTGCTTTTCTTAGACTTTTAATTTTATTACACATACTTACACCCACACAAACAAGACAGACAGATAGGCATGTATATATATATATATATATATATATATATATA
>NC_068982.1:89090070-89092162 GCF_001194135.2 Octopus bimaculoides | reverse complement strand
ATATATATATATATATACACACACACACATCTTTTATTTGTTTCAGTCAACAGTCTGTGCTCATGCTAGGATACTGCCTTGAAGAATTTTTTGTCAAATGAATCGATCCCAGTACTTGTTATTTTTTAAAGCCTAGTATCCAATCTATTTACCTATTTTGCCAAACCGCTAGGTTACGAGGGCCTAAACATGCCAACACCGGTTTTCAAGCGACGTTGGCGAGAAGAACAGACAGAGACAAAGACACACACACTTACAAACAGACGGACACACACACATATTTATATGAATGTGTATACGATGGTCTTCTTTCACTTTCCGTTTAAGAAATTCTCTGGAAAGGCTTTAATGGGCCTGAGGCTATAGTAGAACACACACGTCCAAGGTCCCACGCAGTGGGACTGAACCCAAAATCAAGTGGTTGGGCCTTATTTCCATATACGCCAGCTTAATTTTATTCGTCCAGCCGAAAGACATCTGTTGTTATGTCCCGTTATTATTCCTATTGTATTTGTGCAACATTGTTCGTTTTTTTTTTTGTCCTTGTTTTTGTATACATTCGCTGTTTTCTTCCAAGGAATCTAATGCTCTTAGCTTACGTTTTCCTTGGAGCTGGCCAGATTGGAGCAATATCGAGAATAACCAGCCGAAATTGCAAGGATAATCTGGGTCTCGACTGAAGATAGAAAACTCCGAATGACTTGTCCGTGTTTTCTTTGTATCGTCTGTCTGTATGTTGTGTCCCTTTCTTGTATCACCTAAACTGTCTGGTTGTTTTGCGATCTTGTCCCATTCTGTATTATTTATATGTATACCACACAGCATATATATATATATATATATATATATATATATATAGGGCGGGGGTTCAGTTTTAGGAGTTACAGGGCTTTGAGAGTGTGGAATCAATTCTTAGTACCCACCATTGTTACCATGTCCACTTCCACTCTGACACTGAATAGTAGCAAAAGCAGGGTCTCAAATATAGTTCGATTAACGAGTCACGGAATCACCCTTAATGAAAGTCACTGACAGACACCCCAACAAACTCAGTACAGATCAGGTCCTTCAGCAATTTAACTACTCATCAAAGAGAAGGTAACTCAATACAAACCCCGCACCCTGATAACTACTGGGCTCGTAGTATTTCTTGCACCAGACCAATGCAAGTTTGAAGGACAAGACACTGGTACTGACTCTACACAAAAATAACTATTATAATGATAAACCCCTGCTGCCCTCTAGGGTAATTTGATGAGCGTTTACAAACGGCCAAGGGAACAATCCCTTACAGTAAATCTGGAGTGAGGGCACAAAGGCATATATGTACGGCTATACTTAGCCAATAACTGGCATCCCCATTCGGCTCCATGGATGCGTGAAATGTATTTATTTGCCCTTCCTTCGTGGCGTCTCCATCAATGACTGGGATGATTTAGTGTTCCTGGGGCTACGTACTTACTTCGGGGAAAAAACCCAGGTACAGCAGAGGTGATCAAATTACTGGCTGTGCAATACCGTCGACAACCCACGAAAAACTCCAAACAAACCATATATAGGAGTAGAGAAAAGGTGGCTTAAAGCAAGTGGCATTGAATCATAATATAGGTAAGGATAGGTGACAAATAATTCGGGTTTAAAGGTCAAGGTCACAAGAAAGTACAGTCTTCTAAAAAACATGGACATCAAGAAAAACAGAATCGTGAAGATACAGCATTTCGGCAGGAGATATATTGACTTGATAGTATGTGAGTGCACGCGCACGCATATATATATTCGATTACAGGTTGTGTTAACCTCATGAAGGGATGGTTTCACCCAAGGAAATACTGATTCAATATCTAGTATCTAGTATACAGCTGTTTCAATTCATTTTCAGTATCGCAGACTCTGAAGATATTATGCTCAGCTCATGTAAATTTTATATTTCCTTAATATTTACCGAGTATTAATTGAAACTGCTGTAAGGGATGATGATTAATTTGCAGTTAATAATAAACAATTATTAACTTTTAACTTCCCAATCTCTATTTTCTTTCTTTCTTACACACACACACACACACACACACACACACACACACACACACACACA
>NC_068982.1:89089201-89089967 GCF_001194135.2 Octopus bimaculoides | reverse complement strand
TATATATATATATCTTAGGCGCAAGAGTGGCTGTGTAATAAAAAGCTTGCTTCCCAACCACATGGTTTCGGGCAAGTGTCTTCTACTATAGCCTCAGACGACTAAAGCCTTGCGAGTGGAATTGATAGAAGGAAACTGAAAGAAGCCCGTCGTATATATATATATATATATATATATATATATAAATGTATGTGTGTATGTATGTATGCAATTGTGTGTCTGTGTTTGTCCTACCACCCACCGTCACTTGATAACCAATGTTGGTGTGTTTACGTCCCTGTAACGTAGTGGTTCGGCAATAGACCACCAACAGAATAAGTACGAGGCTTACAAAGATAAGTCCGGGGGGTTGATTTGTTAGACCAAAGGCAGTGCTCCGGCATGGCCACAGTCAGATAACTGAGACAAGTAAAAGAATAAAAGAATCCTCTTTACTCTTTACTCTTTTACTTGTTTCAGTCATTTGACTGCGGCCATGCTGGAGCACCACCTTTAGCCGAGGAAATCGACCCCAGGACTTATTCTTTGTAAGCCTAGTACTTATTCTATCGGTCTATTTAGCCGAACCGCTAAGTTACGGGAACGTAAACACACCAGCATCGGTTGTCAAGCGATGTTGGGGGGACACAGAGACAAACATATACACACACATACATATATATATATATATACATATATACGCGACAGGCTTCTTTCAGTTTCTGTCTACCAAATCCACTCACAAGGCTTTGGTCGGCCCGAGGCTATAGTAGAAGACACTTGCCCA
>NC_068982.1:89086899-89088414 GCF_001194135.2 Octopus bimaculoides | reverse complement strand
TATATATATATATATATCTAAAGAAGTGTTATTACCGTTATTAATGATAGTAACGTGGCCAGCAAGTTTAGACCTTCACAGGTAAACTATATGCTAAATTTAGATTCAGTATATATATATGTATGCATGTGTGTGTGTACAGATTTCAGTGTGTGTGTGTGCATGTGCTGTTTCTCAGCTGTTGGCTCATTTGGAGTATGGGTGAGTTCGATTCCACTGCCCCCGTCTGTACCTCATGACGGGCCATCAGCTCATTCGGTATTGTAGAGAGGCGGGAGTCTAGTTCCTTTTCGAAGACATCAACGTCCACATTATGTAGCTTTCTTAATTTTTGAAGCATGGCATTGAAGCGATGTGGGTTTTTGAACCCAAGACTATTGCAGAACTTGGTCCTGGATTTAGATGAAGTGGATGATATATTTGATACAATACAGTGGCATTTCTATAAATATATACACTTATTTAAATGTTTGTACACAGCATATAGAAGTAGCATGTGTTAAGTATTCTTTATATGTATTAAGTGCATTATACATGCGCAGGAGTGACTGCGTGGTAAGTAGCTTGCTTACCAACGACATGTTTCCAGGTTCGGTCCCACTGCGTGACAACTTGGCAAAGTGTCTTCTACTCTAGCCTCCGGCCGACCAAAGCCCTGTGAGTGGATTTGGTAGACGGAAACTAAAAGAAGCCAATCGTATATATATATATATATATATATATATATATATATATATATATATATATATATATATATATATATATATATATATATATATATATATAATCATAAATATATAGGGATTGACAGTAACCTGTTTCTCCAACATACTGAGAATTCAGAAATAGCAGCCAAAGAACTACTGATTCCAAAACTACAAATTATTACTCTAAAATGTTATTACTAATTGACGATTCCCTGCCCTGCATATCTCTCTCTCTCTCTCTCTCTATATATATATATATGCATATGTGCGTGTGTCTGTGTGTGAATGTTTGTGCGTCTGTGTTTCTCCCCTCCCATAATCGCGCTTGACAACCGATGTTGGTGTGTTCACGTCTCCTTAACTTAGCGGTTCGACAAAAAACCACTGATAGAATAAGTACTTGTTTTACAAACAATAAATCCTGGGGTCAAGTTGTTCGACTAAAGGCGGTGCCCCAGCATGACCGCAGTAAAGTGACTCAAACAAATTAAAGAATAAAATATATGAATGTGAATACATATTATTTATATAAATATGTATGTATGTGTGTGTACGTGTACCTCTATGTATATACGTATGTATCTCACTCCACGCAGATGTGTGTACATACATACATACGTACATATTGTTAACTTGCGTGGCTGTGTGGTTCACATTAGTCCGGGTTCAGTCCCACTGCGTGGCACCTTGGGCAACTTTCTCCTACTGTAGCCTCGGGCCAACCAAAGCCTTGTGAGTGGATTTGGTAGGCGGAAGCTGAAAGGAGCCCGTCGTATATGTGTGTATATATATATATATATATATATAT
>NC_068982.1:89086155-89086889 GCF_001194135.2 Octopus bimaculoides | reverse complement strand
AATGGAGACCGATGGAATAAGTACCAGTCTTACAAAGAGTTTGTTCCATGTGGGAACGTTCATGTATGTGTGTGCATGTGCATGCATGTTGTTCACGTATATAAATAGATATAGGTATGTGAGTGTGTATGTGCGTGTGCGTGCGCGCGCGAGCGTATTTCAATGTCGGTGTATATGCACCTGTATGCGTGCTTCGGAGATGTACTTGTCCAGTATGTGGTTTGATTCGAGACCTTGCTTTGAAACTGAAGCAAGTAGACAAAGTTCTTCAATTCATTTTGAACATATATCTATTACCAATCGCACTACTGCAATCTGTTCGCATTGTATACAATTATACACAATAGCAAGCATTGATATACACATAGATATATACACTTATGTACACGCTTATATATACATACATCTGTAAACAAAATGTTCATATGCATATATGTATATATATAACAATAAAAGGATGTATTAGTTTAACGCTCGGAAATAGAGAATGTATATGTATATATATGCATATATACATATATACATAAATATACATATATATATATGTATATATATATATATGTACATATATATATATGTATATATATGCATATATATATATATACATAAATATACATATATATGTATATATATATGTACATACATATATGTATATGTGTATATACATACCTTTAGACGCTTATATTTATGACTTAATGCTTGTATGAATATCTATCTATATACATGTATATATA
>NC_068982.1:89083465-89085970 GCF_001194135.2 Octopus bimaculoides | reverse complement strand
TGGATAGATAGATAGATAGAGCGATACATAGATAGATCGATAGATCGATAGACGTTTGCTCGTACATATATATACACACACTGACACACACACACACACACACACTCACACACATATATGCATACATACACTCACACAACACACACACTCATACAGTCATGTATAATGTCACTGTACCCATATCTATCCATCTGTCTCTGTTTATCTATTTATCTATCTATCTGTCTATATATCTCTTCATCTATCCATATATCTATCTATCTATCTATCTATCTATCTATCTATCTATCTATCTATCTATCTATCTATCTATCTACCTACCTATCTATCTATCGTATACACATACATGCATGCGTACATAAGTACTTATTCTTTCGGGCCATCTTTCGGTTGAACTTCTAAATTAAGAAGCTCAGCACCGGTAGAGAGAGACACACATAGAGAGATGCTTAAGCACACACTCATATCTATGTGTTTAAGAATGCTTGCATGTACACGTACATATGCATGTGTGTGTGTGTATATACATATATATATATATATATGTATGTATATATATATAAATATATATACATATATATATATATGCACATACATACATACGCATACATATATAAGTGTATGTATGTGTGTAGATGATAGGCAAGAATATAAGTAGGTAGATAGTTTGAAGGCTGTAGAAATAGTATGGTATCTAAAATATATAAGTATGTACATACATACTCACGCTTTAAATCAGTTGCACATGTATATATACATGTTTGTATACATGTATGTGTGTGTATGTATGCACGTATGTATGCATATTTGCATCGTTTCTGACTTTATTATCGTATATATACCCTTCCTGTTTATGACTGGAGCATGTGATTAAATCTTATATTTATCATCTATTTCTAACACACCGCATAAACCAGGCACCACCGGCTCCCACACTCATTATTTACATGGTTACGACCGATATACAATTTCTACTTACCTTTACCGGTAAATTGTCTCATAATTCATAGGTAACCAGCGGATCGGGGTATTGCATCCGTGTGTATAGTCTTTAACTAAGAAAAAGGTTTCAACTGGGTAGCAAGTTAGTTATCCAACTGAGCGTCGTGGATGTTTAGCTTGTAGAATCCAGGAGTAGATACACTGAGCACATTAGTAGAATGATGTCACCAGGATTACTAAGAGATATACTCATATGTAAAGTATAATTTACAAGTACACTTTCCACTAATTGTTGATTGCTTTGTATTTATTTATTTTGGTTTTAAGCCCCAATAATTCTGATGGATCAAACAACCTGATGAAAGTTTTACAGCCGTGATTGTGCAGTTATTTCTTATTCAGACATAGCGCAAATTGTTATCTATGTTTTTTTTCTTTGTTTAGATGTTATGAGTAATAGTAAGTGATATTTGGCTGCTATGTTTAGCACATGGGGAACCATTTACAAGGAAGTCTACGAGATGATAGAAGCATTCACTCTCGATGTTATAATTTTTTTCTTCTCCGATTGATCTTGTCCGAACTTATTCATAAGTAAAATAAAGTATAAAATAAACGGTACATTGTGTTATATGTGTATGTATTTCTGTACACATGTATTTATAAAAGTACGTGTGTATATATAAGTATGTAATGTATATGTGTTGTGTGATGTGTATTTTTGAATATGTACGTGTGTGTCACAAGAGTTCTAACACAGAATGTAGTGCGAACGAAATCTTGTACAAATATATTTCGCCTAGCTGGGCTGTGAAATTAGTCCCACGACGGCTTTTTCGGTCCGGGGCCGGGATGAGAAATATTCATCCAACGAAGATAATTCTACGCTGTTTTCTTTTCGGTCTGTGGTATTTCTCTATTATCTATCGCTCTGTATAAATTTAGCATCTATGAAAGGCAAGCCATAACAAGCTGAACAAAATGTAACTTTTTAAAAATAGAAAATTAAAAAAACTCAACAGCAGCAAGGGACAAGAATAACGAACGAAACTTCTTGTGCTGGTCGTTTTTAAAATGTAAATCTTAGAACAATAAGCACCTAACGACAGGAAAAAGCAGTGCGTGATGTCAATGGGTATTTATGGAAATGAAAGTGTGCGTAGCTTGAAACCGTGCAAGAATCACTATGCCGTAGGTTCGTTCGATAGCAGATATTCGATGAATGGGACTTCTCCGATGATGACCACAGCAGCGACGACGACGACGACGACGACGACGATGCGATAGCAAGAACGGAACTAACAACAATAATAACGAAGGCAGCCACATCAACAAGAACAAGAACAAGAACAAAAGCAGCAACAGCAGCTACTACTACTACTTCTACTACTACTACTACTACTACTGGTGCTGCTGCTGTTGTGACGATAATACAACAACCGTAACAGCAATAACAACAGCAATAGTAACAACAAAACTACTACTACTACTACTACTACTACTACTACTACAACTACTACTACTACTACTACTACTACTACTACTACTACTACTACTACTACT
>NC_068982.1:89082789-89083448 GCF_001194135.2 Octopus bimaculoides | reverse complement strand
CCACTACTACTACTACTACTACTGCTACCACCACCACCACCACTACTACTACTACTACTACTACTACTACTACTGTGATGACAATACAACAACCATCGCTGCGATAACAACAGCAACAACCACAAAACTGACGGTATCAACACCAGTAACGGATTATAACGACAAGAAGAAGAACAACAACAACTATATGGCAGCAAAAAAAACTTCAATAACAACAATAACAATGCCTAGGACAAAGACTACAAAAAAAACAAAGACAAAAACAAAAAAAAACAACTACAACGATGACAAACAAAATGACTATAACAAAACAGCCAGCAAATCAAGAGTGATTCACACCCGCCGCCGCCGATGTACAAATTCAACTTTGCATCCATTCCAAAGCAAAATAATTCAGAAATATTTGTTTGGCGTTACAGTAGTTCATCTCTCAGGGGTTGTTTAGAAGAATTCCTCGGTGGCTGGTTTGTTGTTGTTGTTGTTGTTTGTTCTATAGATTTATTTGTTTAGTCATTTCTTTATTTTTTTTTCTTTATTTACTTATGTATCTTTTTTTCTTTATTTTTTTTTATTTGTTTAGTCATTTCTTTATTTTTTTTTCTTTATTTACTTATGTATCTTTTTTTCTTTATTTTTTTTTTATTTAGTTCCTTCCGTTC
>NC_068982.1:89081502-89082583 GCF_001194135.2 Octopus bimaculoides | reverse complement strand
GTGTGTGTATATGTGTGTGTGTGTGTGTGTGTGTGTGTGTGTGAGTGTGTGTGTGTGTGCTCACGCGTGTGTGGGTGTGTGAATATATGCATTTGTGTGTGTGTGTGTGCATGTGGGCGTGTGTGAGTATATGCATTGTGTGTGTGCGCGTGTGTGTGAATATGTGCATTTGTGTGTGTGTGTTTGTGTGTGAGTATATGCACTTGTGTATGTGTGCGTGTGTGTGAATATGTGCATTTGTGTGTGTGAGAGAGTGTGTGCATGTGGGGGGGTGAGTATGTGCATTTGCGTGTGTGGGTGAGTATGTGCATTTGTGTATATGTGTATGTGTGTATGCGTGTGTGTAGCTAATTTGTGTAGTGCATGTACATACATAGATGTATGAATGCTTATGTGTATAAGCGTGCGTGGGTGTCTACGTGTGGGTGAATAACCATGTGTAAGTGTGTGTGTGTGTGTGTGTGCATGTAAATACGTATGTGTGTATATATACATACATACACACTTTCATACTCAGCAAGTATATTTCGAATAAAATAAATAAAATATAATGGAAGAAACGTATTCTCTTTCGATCTCCCGTTCACTTTCTCTCTCTTTCTCTCTCACCTGTTACAGTTAACAGTTAAGTAATTGTATGAGACTATGGAGGGGGGAGATGAAGGGGAAGAGGGAGAGAGTGAGGGAAAAGTGAGCGAGCGTGTGTGTGTGAGAGAGAGAGAGAGAGAGAGAGGAGGAGGAGGAGGAGGAGGAGGAAGGATACAATCTGTTTGAGAAGGAGGTGAAGAAAAGAAGTGATAACGGAATATTGGAAAAAGAAAAAAAGGAAGCGGAAGATGAGAAAATGTAAAGAAAAGGAAAACAAAGCGAAGAAGTAATTGGAGGAAATAAACGTGAGTGGTGGGAAGAGAATAAGCAAAAGAAGAGGTTGTAATGGTTGCTGTAATTCTGTTGGAGTAGGAGTAAGTGGAAAATGAAATGGGAAAGTAAAGGGAGAAACGGTATGAAAGGAATGTATGAAAATCCAGGGAAATACGGAGTGAGAGAGAGAGAGAGAGGGGGAGAGAGGGAGAGAGAGAGA
>NC_068982.1:89081017-89081484 GCF_001194135.2 Octopus bimaculoides | reverse complement strand
GGGAGAGAGAGAGAGAGAGGGGGAGAGAGGGAGAGAGAGAGAAGACTGATTTACAAGAGAATGGGTGAGGGAGACGAAAGTAGAGATAGAGAGAAGAAAGGACGGAGATATAGAGAGAAGATAGAAGAGGGATAGAGATAGAGGTGTGTCTGAAGTAGGAAAGAAGGTACAGGAGAAAGAAACGGGGATACAATAAGAATATATATGATTGAACGAATGAATGCAATAGAAAATGAGAAACGATATGAACAGGGGAAGGTGGACACGCTGGTGGAGGGAGATTATGGGAGGGATATGGGGGAGTATGACGAGCGGATTAATGGGGTTTAGGTGGAGAAGAAAGTGAGATGGAAAGGCGGAGAGGTTATTGTGAAATCAACTTTAGAAACTTCTGTCCGAAACTTGCAGTCAGTGGGTATGGAACTGTATGTCGCGCGCGCGCATATATATATATATATATATATATA
>NC_068982.1:89076250-89078743 GCF_001194135.2 Octopus bimaculoides | reverse complement strand
TAAAACATAAAATGAAAACAGAACACAAAGGATTCCGCGGTACACGTGTTTCAAGCTTTATACACAAACAGTCGTTGCATCATTATATGAGTATATAATTGATAGAAAGGATGGTTTAAAGCTATCTTCAGCCGCAAACAATCTCAGTCCCAAGATTACATCACAAAGAAGAAATCAAAAAGAAAAAAGAAAAAGAGAGAGAAAAAGGAGAGAGAAAAAGGAAAAGTCCACTTGGTATTACCCATTGTAATATGCTTATCCTTAAAATTGTTATTTCTACATAAGAGTTCCTCGGTATTCAAAAATCTGTCCATATTGTACCACAATTCAGGGTAGGGTGAATTGTGGCACAATATGGACAGATTTTTGAATACCGAGGAACTCTTATGTAGAAATAACAATTTTAAGGATAAGCATATTACAATGGGTAATACTAAGTGGACTTTTCCTTTTTCTCTCTCTTTTCCTTTTTTGTTTGTGATGTAATGTTGGGACTGAGAATGTTTGCAGCTGAAGATAGCTTTAAACCATCCTATCTATCAATTATATACTCATATAATATATATATATATATTACAGACAAGAGAGCATGCTTCGAACGCAATATAGTTGTGAAAACAGCAGAGAGAAAGATTGAGTTTTTACCCTTATAAGACGGTAAAAAGTTGTCAGCATGCCTCTACCTCTTAGAGACCGGTTGAGTGCTCTTCCATTAAGCTAAATGGATCGCACTTACAACACTTACCGTCAGTTTTAATGATAATTATTAGCTTTTAGAATGCGAGAGAATTTTTTAAACAAACTTCGGAAGCGTCGAATGTAGTGGTAGTTTACAGGCAAGAAAGTAAATTTGGAATGCTTTAGTCGGCCCGAGGCTATAGTAGAAGACACTTGCCCAAGGTGCCACGCAGTGGGAATGAACCCAGAACCATGTGGTTGGTAAGCAAGCTACTTACCACATAGCCACTCCTGCTGCTATAAACTTAAACAAAGGAAAAATACCGTTAAGCATCTTGCCCGGCGCGCTAACGTTTCTGCCAATATATATAAGTGTCTGTATGAATATTCAGATTTAAACTTTGCACGGCACTTTCGCCGAAACTGCTGCACCGTCAGGCTGTCTAAACCGGCAACATCACCAAACATGCTTGGTGAAAAGAGGGGATGGTTTTCGACAACCCAACGGGATGAAAGACAAGACCGTCAAAGGGGTGATGGTTGAACTCAGGAGAGTCAATGGCTACCCATTTACATGATATTTCGTTTATCCCTTTTATTTGTTTCAGTCATTAGAATGTGGCCATGCTGGGGTACCGCCTTGATTTTTTTCTTTTAGTTCTCTTTTGAGCGAATTGATCCCAGTAGTAATTTATATTTTTTAAATCTTGGTACATATTGCATCGGCCAAATGTCCGAACCGCTAAGTTATGCGCACGTAAACACACCAACACTAGTTGTCATGCATGTGACGTTGTGTGTACGTGTGCCTCGTTGTATTTGTTTCGTACTGCTTAACAAACGGTATTCGTTTGTTTACGTTTCCATTACTAGCGGTTCAGCAAAAAGTGTAGTACGATTAGGGAAAACTTCAAGATATGTTCTGTAATCTGCGTCGACTAACGCCTTGACTGGAACAATAATAGAATATGTGCATGCATCAGTGTGTGTATGTGTGCGTGTGTGAGGGGGTATGTGTGTGCAAGTGCACGTATGCATATGTGCACGCCTACGTACATATATATGAGTATGTATGAGAGTGTGCGTGTGTATATTTTAAATACATCCTTGTGTGAGGCATTTTTTCACTACAATAATGTCCACTCACACACACACGCACACAAATAGACACACGGATACACACACACACACATACACACGTATATGCGCTCAAGCACACGCACTTATATATGTCTAATAAATAGTTGAACATGCTTAATGTGTGCGTGCATGTGCGTGCGTGTGATTTTGTATATGTGTGTGTGTGTGTGCTTGTATGTGTGTTTATATATTTGAAACATGTCAGTGTGTATGCGTGTATGCGTGTATGCGTGTATATGTTATGCATATGCATGTATGTTGCAGCATATATATATATAGTTTGTGCGTGTGTGCGTGTGTGCGTGTGAGCGCGCGCGCGCCCGTATGTGAGTATTGTGTGCATGAATCTCTATGTTTATATGAATACATAACTGCATATGACTCTGTACCAGCTAAGAAGTTCGCTTCGTTAACATGTGTATAACTATCTATCTATCTATCTGTCTATCTATCTATCTATCTATCTATCTGTCTTTTTTTTTTTTTCGATCCCTTTTGATTGAACTCCCCCTTTTTCCCTTCCTACGATCCCTTTTGATCGACACCACCACTTTTTTTTTTTTCCTTCCTTCCCCCTCCCCAAAAGAAAAGCTTTACATTGTATTTGTCCCATCTTCGTTGAGTCCTGTGTGGCTAATAAAATAAATGTATCTATCTATCTATCTATCTATCTAT
>NC_068982.1:89074031-89076240 GCF_001194135.2 Octopus bimaculoides | reverse complement strand
CGATCCCTTTTGATCGACACCACCACTTTTTTTTTTTTCCTTCCTTCCCCCTCCCCAAAAGAAAAGCTTTACATTGTATTTGTCCCATCTTCGTTGAGTCCTGTGTGGCTAATAAAATAAATGTATCTATCTATCTATCTATCTATCTATCTATCTATCTATCTATCTATCTATCTGTCTATCTATCTATCTATCTGTCTATCTGTCTGTCTGTCTGTCTGTCTGTCTGTCTGTCTGTCTGTCTATCTATATCTAGATTTACATATATATATATATATATATATATATATGTATCTATGCTTATCTCAATGATATTAATGGACTAATGCACCTAGCCCACGAATATTTCTTAGGCTGAAGCAAGTGCATTGTCGGGCGGTCAGCGACTAAATCGACAACACCACCAAGCATGCTTGGTGAAAAAAAGAGGGGGTTTACGGACACCCAATTGGATGTAAAACAAGACCGTCAAAGGGAGTAATGGATGAACTCAGGTGAGTTAATGGGTAACCAATTACATGATATATATATGTGTGTGTGTGTATGTGTGTGTGTGTATGTCTGTGTGTGTATGTGTGTGTGCATGTGTGTGTGTGTAGATATATATATATATGTGTGTATCTATATATATAGTCGTGATTGTATGCTAAGGAGCTTGCTTCCTCACCATGGTTCCGGGTTTTATCCCACTGCGTGGCATCTTGGTGCGAGTGACTTCTACTATGGCCTCAGGCCGACCAGAACCTTGTGAATGGATTTGGATGACGGAGACTGAAAGAAGACCATCGGAAACATGTGTGTGTGTGTGTGTGTGTGTACGTACGCGCGCGCGTCCGCATGTGTCTGTATGTCTTTGTGTCTATGTTTAACTCCCCGTAACCTAGCGGTTCGGAAAGGAGGCCGATAGAATAAGTACAAGGCTGAAAAGAATAAGTACTCCCCACTCTCCTTTATTGTTACCGTTCTTTTCTCTCTTTCCATCATCATTCTATTCTTCCTTACAAAATGCACACAGTACTGTCCACATACTCCAATCGACATCCGGTTATGCAGTCGATTCTTCCAATTTTGATGCTATATCGCCTGATGAAATGAAAGCCTGAACTATGATCCACCTAATGTCCATGGATTCTATGGATTGTACTGTAACCATCGCAGGAATACGGACTATAATCCTAGGAAACATGTCACTCGTGAAAACGCGCGTAGCGATGCATCAAAATATTTATAAATTCCATCAAACCTAATAGGATACATAAGGATACATTTAAAACTGTAGTCTAGACAACCCTCGAAATAGGAATGTTATCCAACACTATATTAGAAGGACACTGCTGAACAGACATTGTTGTTCTACTCAAAAAGAGCAACGGCTTCTTACAAATTATCAGCGAATGTTCCTTTAGCATTGCTATTGTTTATCGACACTCTACCGGGGGCAGAAAAAATAATCACCGAAAACTGATTCTGTGGAATCGCATTTGTTAGACTCATCGCATTAATGCCTGCTAATTTCTCTGCAGGCATTCTTTTAGTCCTGCTGTTGTTTATCTGAACACTACGAGGGTCAGTTAGTTATTGGTAAATCGAGAAGATTTGAAACAACCATTGTAGCTTTTAATTTTTCGGTCAGCATATATGTAAGTGTTAATATATATGCGTGTTTATAACGTGCTGTGAATTTTCGTGTGTTTATGTTTCATCTTGTCTATGTTTATCTGTATATGTCTATATGTGTAAATGTATGTGCGCGTGTCAATGACAGGATAACTTTATTTATTTTGTGTGGATGTTTGTGTTTTTCTAACATCTACGCATCAGAAGGTGCGAGTGTGTTTGCACCTGTGTTTATAGACGCATTCACCACACGAAACCATTACATCACATTATAATAGAGAGAAGAAAAACAACAAAACAAATAAACTAGATATATATGCATTAGTCGATAACACTAACATCGTATAGAGAATTGCACACACGCACACACACACACACACACAGAGTTTATCTACGGAAGCTTCATTAATAGCACAATATACGTAAAAACAATCAACAAAGAAAAACAGTAGACATGAAATAAACTATGAAAGTAACCAAAAGTTAAACAATTTTAATCCGGCGAAAACAATTTTATTAAGTTACAATATACGAAATACTTGAACGTTTAATGAGGTAAGAGATTGAAAGAGACTGAGAGAGAGAGAGAGAG
>NC_068982.1:89070200-89073849 GCF_001194135.2 Octopus bimaculoides | reverse complement strand
TATCTGCGTCAACAGATATCGACTTCCCTTTTCACACACACCTGTCATTTATGCAATCAGTGGGATCGATAAAATATCATGATCATTGATATGTTTGATATGTTCTACTATAATCTTTCCCTATATAGATTTAATCTGGCCCTTTGCCTATGCTATAAATAATAATAATAATAATAATAATAATAATAATAATAATAATAATAATAATAATAATAATAATAATAATGATGATGATGATGATGATGATGATGATGATGATGATGATGATGATACCTACAAGAAACTACCAGGCCAACATATTAAAGAACGGCAGCTTCCCAACATGTCGCGTATGTCAACAACAAAATGAAACCATTGACCATGTTGTCTCCATGTGCTGTCTTCTTGCGCGTACAGAGTATCTCAACAGGCATGATAGAGCTGCACAATATATTCACTGGATAATTTGAAAAAACCTGGACCTACCCCACGATAAAAGTGGTGGGAACACAGACCATCGCCAATGCTTGAAAATGATCACATCTCACTCACCTGGAACTTTACTGACAAAAAGATAGATGCAAATAGTTCAGACATTATATTGAAAGACTTCAGACAAAAATCATGCCTCCTCATTGATATGACTGTCCCAATCGATATAAATATATCTGTCAAGGCCTACCAAAAATTGAGCAAGTATAAAGATCTTGAAATAGAAATTGGTAAAATGTGGAACCTGAAGACTAAAACAGTACCTGTTGTGATAGGTGCCCTAGGAATGATAGCAAAAGAGGCTGATTGCTACCTAGCTCAGATACCAGGAAACCCCAAAATGGCAAACATTCAAAAGATAGTGCTCATGGGAACTGCCCATATCCTACAGAAAATACTGTCTATGTAATCTAAAATTTTAAAACAAACTCATAATTTTCTTATGTTTTCTTAAACATTCTCTAAAACAATACTATGTACAAAACCAAATATATGACACCCTATGCATAACACCAACATGAACTTCTAACTTGTCTCTTGAGGTCTCTGGGTGAGACTTGGAGCCAACTTGTACAAATACAAAGCAAAAGTCAAACAAATAATAATAATAACTAGCTGGACCTGTGAAAAATTCACGGAAAACATAAAAAATGTAAGCATCTGTAAACAGTGTACTGGTGCCTTGAGAAATGTTTGCATATTATGACCGTCTGTCTACGTTCAGAGTTCCAATTCGCCCGATGTCGACTTTACCTTTCGTCCTTTCGGAGTCGATAAATTAAATACCAGTTGTGTACTGGAGTCGATCTAATCAACTTGCCCTCCTCCCCACAAAAATCTCAGATCTAGAAAAGTATATTGTGAGAGTTACAGAATATAGAAAGTAATGTAACACCAATGACTGTATAATCCAAACAAAATATCTCAGTTACACAAACGTAAATGGAATTACTATTTAACCTTAAAATACATCGTACATATTCAAAGAACCATCTTGGTTTAATGGTACGGAACGTCTTGCTGGTATTCTTTTATTCTTTTACTTGTTCCAGTCATTTGACGGTAGCCATGCTAGAGTACCATCTTTAGTCGAAGAAATTGATGGAGCGGCTGGTGTGATGGTGATGCTAGCTGGTGCGGTGGTCTTCCTCACAGTACTTCATGTTAGACAATATTTTGTATGTATGTCACACCACGTTTTTGGCCTCGTCTGTTATCTCAATTGAGTGTCATAACTCTTACTTTGATATTGATCATAGCTCGTGCTCTTGAAAATGCCACATATAATTGGCCACGAGAAAATGTGGCAAATGTATTCCAACTTTTGAAAATGTTTACCCTTGAGCCTTATTAATTGCCATTGAATATGCAAGTCGAAGTGTAAACTGAAGTCTGTTTAGTGTGAATGGCATATTTGCATCACTTAGGCTAAGTTTAATTCTGGGAATTAGAAATGTACGACATCTATTGAAGCCTGTTACCAATGATGCCACTACACAATGTTCATGAAGTCTTTGCACTACATACTCACATGAAAGACGGATCCATCCCACATGTGACAGCAGCTGTTCAACATAACCCCACAAGTCAGCAATGCCAAGACACTAAACGAGGGCGTGCAGAACGGTTTCCTCACTCTGCGTGCCAGTAGAGTTTATCTCGAACAGGTAGCGTCCGCTGTTAGCACTTCCAGGTCAAAGACATCAGGAAATTATCCATGATAGTTCCTGACCGGAAAGTCCACCGGAACAGATTAGCAAGTTCTTCCTCGTCGGCGCCTAGAGTTTCCTCTAGACCGTTGTCACACTTCCCCGCAACTAATCCTCTATATATTTCTAAGCAGAACATCCACCGATGGTATTGCCCGACTGGTAGAGGGTTGTGAGCGCCTGGCGACATTCTAGGTGCCAGGTGTCCGAAATGCTGCTGTAGACCAAGCAACAACTCATCAGTGGTTGAAAAGCTCAGGACTGAAAGCAAAGACTGAAGGTTTCATATTTGGCGGAACAAGATAAAAGCTTGCTTACCAAAAACTACCAGGCTAACTTTCTTCAAAACGGTTCTGAACCTACATGCAGATTCTGCGATAAATTTGATGAGACAATAGACCATCTTCTCTCGGGATATACTGCATTGACACCAAACGAATACAAAAATCGCCACGATAGGGTAGGACAGTATTTACATTGGAAAATATGTAAACACTACAAAATCAGCACTCCTGCTTGCTGGTACGAGCATTATCCTGAGCCAGTCATTAAAGGTAAACATATTACTATCCTCTGGGATTTTTCAGTCAACACCGACAGAATGATCGAGTCAAATCGACCAAACAGTCATTGAAGAGAGAGAAGAAAATACTTGTAGACTAATAAACGTAAGTGTTCCCACTGATAAAAATATATCAGCAAAGGAATGTGACAAATTAAGTAAATATAAGAACCTGGAAATCGAAATACGAAAAATGTCGCATCTTATTGTAGGTGCCCTTCGTTTGATAAGAAAGGAATGTCAAAAACCTTTAGATAATATCCTAAGAGAACCATGTTCAGAGAAATCCAAAAGATTATGCTGACAAGTACTGCCCAGATCCTTAGAAAAACTCTATCAATCTAAGTGTATCCGTTGTATTATATGAAGATATTTCGCTTCTGCCCCTGTGATTTGCCCTCCACAAGCTTTCAGTCTTACTGTAACATCGCTTATTTTTCACTTACCCTAAGTCGTTGGGTGTGTCTCAGCGAATGAGTGTAACAAGCATACAGATTAAAAAGAAATAACAATTATTATTATTATTCAGTAGTTTTAGTTTTATTTTTATAACGTGCTTTCACTTCACTACCGAGCGCAGCTCTGTGCGCCTTGGGTATGTGCTGTGGTTTGCTGTGGTGCTCTTATGTTTACTGTATTGAAAGTGTTTTGCGTAGAATGTGTGCAGTACCCAGTAGTCCAATTTTCTGTATGTTATATATATTTGTAAGTCCTGGTGTTTTTGTTATGTATTTGTCTGAATATTTTTTTATTATACCTAAGGCACCTACTATGATAGGAATTGTTTCTGTTTTTAGATTCCACATTCGAGTTATCTCTATTTCCAGGTCTTTGTATTTTGAAAGTTTTTCCATTTCTTTTACAGAAACGTTGTCATCTGCTGGTATTGAAACATCAATTAGAAGGC
>NC_068982.1:89065397-89067703 GCF_001194135.2 Octopus bimaculoides | reverse complement strand
CCTGCCCTAACCAATAACCGGTCATATGATTTTTTATTATTTCCTGCGTTCGGGGCTTGCCAGTTGCAATCTCTGAACCTTCAATCTCACATTTGAGATGTAGGTATCAATTTACATTCCTTATCTGCTTGCATCCCCCCTTACTATTCAATATAGCGGATTTTTTTTTATTTTCATTTATATATTCTATAATTTTAATATGAGTTTTAAGTTGTTCCCTAAACCAGGGGTTTTCAAACTGTGGTCCACGGACCACAGGGGGTCCGCAAGGACAAAACAGGGGTCCGTAGACAGCAAATACTTTTTATGGGCAATTTGATTTTATATATGTTTTTTATTCGAAATTTTTTAATTGACAGTAAACCTATTTGTTAAATACTGTTAAATAAATAAATGTAAAAATATATGTTATCTTAAGCAAATATTTATGTATAAATTCCATAAGCGTTTATAAGGGGGTCCCTAAGGTAAAGCCTGAAATATAAAGGGGTCCGCAAGTCAAAAAGTTTGAAAACCCCTGCCCTAACCAATAACCGGTCATATGATTTTTTATTATTTCCTGCGTTCGGGGCTTGCCAGTTGCAATCTCTGAACCTTCAATCTCACATTTGAGATGTAGGTATCAATTTACATTCCTTATCTGCTTGCATCCCCCCTTACTATTCAATATAGCGGATTTTTTTTTATTTTCATTTTCCTAAATCTAACTCTATATACATATTTATACACTATACCTCGAGTACTTTAGTTCTTTAACTAATCAGACAACCTTATAGTTGTGTTAGCCTTTAATTACACCCATTCATTACTTTCTTTTCATTTCATCTTATTTCCTTCGTTCATAATGTAAGACGAAATGGTTATCCTTTTTATTCCTATTATTGTAATTTGATGATCCTCTATTATTCGCTGCTTGTTAGTATCATTATGCAATTTCTTTATTTAAACCGCAAATAAAGTTTGTTATCTCATCGGAATGTGCCCTTAGCTCTTCCTTTTAACTGGTGGAATTATAATACTTTGTACTTGTATAACGGATAATCTAATCTTCAATCCACTATTACTGAATTTATTTGGCTTTATAATTAATTTTACTTCAATTTTGTGATTGAAGTTGCTATATTAGTAACTCTTGACACGGGTTTCTTTTGTTTATTCGCCAGCGAGTCTTAAATTATATTAATCGCACTCTGTATTACAAACTCCTTATTAATATACCTTCTGACCCATGAGTTTTAAGCAAATGACTGGTTGTGTATTAACTGATTAGCTCATTAATTTGACAATTGATTAATTCACTCGTTGAGAAGAATTGAAATTATATATTTCTTCTTTTTGTTAATCACTTGGCAGTTTATATCTGTAAATTTAAGCAATATAAACTGAAATATCAGTGCTATTTTTCCTATTAGATCATTTATTTTTAGTATTCTGTTTGATTTGTATCAAAACTCATTCATTGCTCTTTAGGACGCTTTGACTATTAAGTTGTAGACAAACTTAAGTGAACGCGGTAACATTCAGACATTTGTTCCCGATACTCTTCTAAGAGTAGTTACCGTAATCATCTTTTTTCCAATCTGAGATTTTATTGGGAGGTACCTTTGTGCCTTACCTTACTTCATCTTCCTCCTACTGCATTCTTACTTCATGTTTTAATGAGAATGTTGATGATATTCGCCAAGAAATATAAATCAATATGATTTCAGGAGTTGGTAAAATTTATTTATGCATTATCAAATATGACGTGTAGTTGCTTTGGGTCATCAACTGAGCGAGATAATTATGAACAAAACTATAGCTGAGAGAATAACTAAGTGAAAAGAAAGATTGTCAAGCAAAAGGAGTTGTGCGAGAGGTAAGGATCTATGCTGGTGTGC
The DNA here is from genome assembly GCF_001194135.2 of Octopus bimaculoides. Lineage (NCBI taxonomy): Eukaryota > Metazoa > Mollusca > Cephalopoda > Octopoda > Octopodidae > Octopus > Octopus bimaculoides. The sequence goes on along the minus strand of NC_068982.1, from coordinate 89,065,823 downwards.
TTGTAAGAAACAAGGGTGAAAATTTAGGATTTGACGGCAGAGAGATCCATCAAAGACCCATCAAATGGGATATAATTAAATTATGAGGATTAAAGTATTATGAGAAGAGAGCGAGACAGATAGATATGCACTCTGCGTTAAAAAAAACAACTAATGGAATTACTAGTACGACTACACTTTGAACAAATGAGAAGAGGAGGTTATAGGATGATGGTGCAGGAGTAGAGACAGCACAGCATAAGGTGGAAATGAGAATACACATGCAAATACAGTTTCATTGATATACAATTACATTACATATACAATTGTTCATATATATATATATATATATATATATACACACACACACACACACACACACACACACACATATATATATATATATATATATAAACACGTATATACACACATACACACACACACACA